>NW_026852938.1:0-214500 GCF_026571515.1 Ruditapes philippinarum
AGGCCTTGTTCAAATGTCACATCATATACTTTACTTTGTGTCTTGAATTTTCTCGATTTTCTTTGCATTCTTTCTTTCATATGATAAAATTGACTGAACTGGCCTCTCACCTCCATGTTGATTTTCATGATGTTCATCGCACTGATATTCCTCGCTATTATTTTTCTTTTCTTTTTTCTTTTCTTTTTTTCTTCTCAATAATCTTTTTTTACTTAGTGATAAACGATATTTTTTCATAGCCTGTGCCGTATCATCATCACTGCTCGAGTCACTTGACGAATCGCTTGATGAGTTCAGACTCCCGCTCCGGAGTCACCTCCATCCGTCTCCTCTCTTCTTCCTCCCTTCTTCTTTCTTCTTCCTCCCTTCTTCTGTCCATTTCTACCCTCTGTACACGCTCCATCTCCTGCTGCAGTTCAAGGACTGCCCTGCCCATCCTGCTGTATAGGGTCATCACCCTATCCATCCTTGCCTCTAATTCTGCATAAGACATAGTGTTGTGCACGTTCACAGAACTTGTTCAGAAAAGTGAATGATGAACATAGACCGAAATCTGGCCTATTTATATGTTTCCTGCCGGATTGACCTACTTACCATAATGCTCACATCTAAATTGACAATATTATAACTCATCAACCAATCAAATTTAAGATTGTATTTTTCTTTTGAAAATATTTGTCAGTAATATTTTTTCTTTAAAAGTGAATCTATAAAATATCAATAAATAAATATCATAAAATTATTGTTTTATTAAACTTATATATTGTTTTATTAAACCTGTAGATCAAAATATTGTTTATCACACTTATATATAGTAGACTTATTCAAATATTGTTTATTATATAGCATCATATTAAAAAAATATTGTAAACATGTTAATTCATCAATACACTATATAACCCAGTTTAACAAGAGCCATGTCAACATGGCCATCCCCCGCCGAATGTGTTTGCTCATTGGAAGAATGTATATGTAGTAGAACAGAATAATTCTATTTTAAGAGGTCTTTTGGTAATGAAAACTGATGGCTATAGTGATTACAGATTTGAAACCTATGTGAATACTGATGAATGAAAATAACAAAGGGCAATAACTGAAAAATAATGCAGGGTAGGTTATCATTCTTGTGTGCTGCATCCCTCCTCAGTAAAATCTATCCACCTATGAAGTTTCAAGTTGATACCTCAAATACGTTTTGAGAAAAAAATTGAATTGAAAAATTAAGTATGAAAAATAACAAAAGGCAATAACTCAAAAATTATAAAAGGTAGAGTTATCATTCTTGTGCAGTGCACACCTCCTGAGTGAGATCTATGCACCTATGAAGTTTCATTTTGATATCTCAAAGGCTTTTTGAGTTATGCTCTGGACAAAAATTAATTTTGAAAAATAACAAAGGGCAATAACTCAAAAATAATGCAGGGTAGAGTTATCATTCTTAAGCACTGCACTCCTCCTCAATGAGATCCATCCACCTTTGAAGTTTCAAGTTGATACCTTAAATACTTTTTGAGATAAGCTCTGGACAAAATAGCATAAAAAAACAAAGGGCAATAACTCAAAAATTGTATAGGGAAGAGTTATCATTCTTGCGCACAACATTCCTCCTCAATAAGATCTATCCACCTATGACATTTCATGTTGATATCTCAAACACTTTTTGAGTTATGCTCCACTCAGGTGAAAAATTAGGTATGAAAAATAACAAAGGGCAATAACTCAAAAATTATGAAAGGTAGAGTTATCATTCATATGCACTGCACACCTCCTGAGTGAGATCTATGCACCTATGAAGTTTCATGTTAATATCTCATAGGCTTTTGGAGTTATGCTCTGGACAAAAATCAATTTTGAAAAATAACAAAGGGCAATAACTCAAAAATCATGCAAGGTAGAGTTATCATTCTTGTGCACTGCACTCCTCCTCAATGAGGTCTATCCACATATAACATTCCTCCTCAATAAGATCTATCCACCTATGACATTTCATGTTGATATCTCAAACACTTTTTTGAGTTATGCTCCACTCTGGTGAAAAATTAGGTATGAAAAATAACAAAGGGCAATAACTCAAAAATTATGGAAGATAGAGTTATCATTCATGTGCACTGCACACCTCCTGAGTGAGATCTATGCACCTATGAAGTTTCATGTTAATATCTCATAGGCTTTTGGAGTTATGCTCTGGACAAAAATCAATTTTGAAAAGTAACAAAGGGCAATAACTCAAAAATCATGCAAGGTAGAGTTATCATTCTTGTGCACTGCACTCCTCCTCAATGAGGTCTATCCACCTATGAAGTTTCAAGTTGATAACTCAAATACTTTTAGAGATATGCTCCGGACAAAAATGTCGGACGGAAGGACTATTCTATATCCTCCGCCGAAAATTTTCGGCGGGGGATAAAAAAGTGTACCGAGGTCACGTCGATACTACATTGTTTATAAACAATACCCCGATCTGTGTATTTTTAACACACAGGTTAAAAATTAAATATAGCGAATTTTCGCTTTCTTAAAATGTAAAACATTATTTTATTTTTACATGGTCAATATCTACAATATCTGCATACATCATGTGTAATTTTAATACAGTCAACTATCGTTATCTCGACATCGCTTTTCTCGATATTTCGTTATCTCGATTAAATTCTGAAAGTCCCGTTTTTTCCCCTTCTTTATCTATATTGAAAATATTTCTTTATCTCGATATTTTTATTTCGATTTTTTCAGTATCTCGATTTTATATTTCAGCCCCAACAGTTATTTTCACACTATAATCCTTTGTTTATCTCGACAAATAATTATTCGTCTGCCCCCTCCCGCAGAGGTGTGAAAAATACCAAGCGGACGGTTATCGCTCAAAGCGCATGTCATAATAATTGATGATGATATGTTTGTAACAAGTCAGGGTGTTTTGAAATAATTGTTAATTAGCATGTTGATTGACTTATGTCGAAAATGAGTGAATTTTATCGAATAATCGGTAAATTAAATAAACGTGCTAACTATTCATAAATTTTGTGCTTTTATAAATGTGCTATTACACTCACAAAAAGATTGCTATGAAATGTTTTCATGTTATTTATATGTGTTATTATTCAATGTTAAAATACTAAATAAATAAAGTTAGAAAACAACGTTTATGTTTTAGTGGTGTATAACTGAGTAAACCTCACTATGTGTCAATCACATAGCACCTAAATGCTGTATTTCCGCTGGTAAACATCCGCTAAATTATGTAACGAACTGTTAATTTTTATTATAAGGATTGACACAAGATAATGAAACATCGTACTTATTTGACTTATAAGGTATGCGCATGTCTTCTGTAAAAATTAGTTTTTGACAGGTTCAAACCATCATACGTTTATCTCGACATTTCGTTATCTCGATATTTTTTTGACGGTCCCGAAGACTTCGAGATAACGAGAGTCGACTGTATTCATATATAAAAAACAAATTAGAATAATCGCGGGTTTAAATGAGAAACACTGTCACTGACTGTTAAACTCACGGTCTAAGAGGGTTCTTTTAAAGTTTGCATTATTATACGGATAGAAAAAAATCAATATCTACACATGTATGCATTAAACTGAATGGGGTAAATAAGAAAATTATAAATTGAACCATATTGGTATTCATTTTTATATAATTATATCAAGTTTTTCATGTTCAAAGAAACACAAATAACGTTCAGTTTTGTGCCACGTTCAGAAAAGTTCAGATTAACGTAACGTTTGCTGATTGGTCAATTACTTACTAGAACGTTGTCACAGAGGTCAATCCGGTTAACTCGTTCAGTTCACGTAAATACAGACCTTCGTTTTTATTTGACACATTCCTCCTTAGCTTCAGCATGGAAGATTTTACAGATATCTTAACTCGAAGCAGACGTGATATGTGATCCTAATTATATGGGCACACCGATTTACGGTTCAAACAGCAGACTATCAACAACATCAAGCCCAGACACCGAGAAATCAGTATCAACGCCCACAACAGCAGCAGCAGCAGCAGCAGCAGCAGCAGCAGCAACAGCAGCAGCAGCAGCAGCAGCAGCAGCAGCAGCAGCAGCAGCAGCAGCAGCAGCAGTAGCAGCAATTCAACAAAACCAGGGGTGAGATGGTAAAACTATTTCAACAATTGATTCAAGAAATGCGGTCAATGAACACCAATATGACCAATTTAGAAAATGCACTGCGTGAACGGACAGTCCCGCTGAAATTCAAGACAGATACCGTTGTCGTTCCCGTGGAATTCAAATACGGGGAAAACAGTCACCGTTCAACGACTGATGACTCCAGTAAATCATCGGATAAAAGAAAAACTGATGTTGGTCTTGGTCTTGGATCTCATTCAAAGATAATGAAAAAAAGAAGTAAGCCGTGTGGTGTTTTTCTCCCCTTATAATATTAAAAAACGGCCCTTTTAAGGGCCACCCTATTTTCATCCAGAAAGAAAATATCTTATCAATATTGTCATACAAATATCAAAGTCATTTATATATAAGTCCCCTTAATTTCATATATAATTATATGTAAGTCCCCTTAATTTCATATATAATTATATACAGTAAAAAATGTTCATAATTCACTGACATTCAAAAATTCACGTTCTATCATAGCTCTCATTTGATTGGTCCATAACACCATGTCTTCTTTGTCATAATTGGTTATCATAATTTTTGATATCATGGTTAATGTAAAATGAGGTCAATCCGGTCCCGTGCCTATATAAAGAGCGGACTACCATCAATGTTCATCATTTGTCAACATGGCACACACCTTACCACACACCATAGGCAACATGAAGATGGTTGAAGAAAAGATTGCGGAGATTAAAGCTGTTGAATTCAAAAGTCTACAACTGTATGCTGAAGTTCATACACTAGTGGAACAAGAGATGGAAAGATTGATGTACCGGTGTAGAAATACAGAGACCATGCAACAAAATGCTCAGTCCTATAGAGAGAAGTCCGAAAGAGAGTTGAGAGAGGAAAGAAAAAAACAGAATGAAAGACAAAACGAAAGAAGAAGAAGGCAACAGCTACGATTCATGCCCTACTATGGGATTGTTATCCCTTTAGGAGACCATCAGCAACAACGGCAAACTGAACAGACCAGTACTGAACGGGCCAGTACTGAACAGACCAGTACTGAACCACACAGTACTGAACCACATAGTACTGAGCAGCAAACCAGTGAGCACACTGAGCAACAGTAAAGATTTTATAGCCAGTGAAGTTTAAAAAAAATAAAAAATAAAAAAAATAATAAAATAAAAAAAAGGTTCTTTTTAGAACCAACACAATTCTTCCCGAAAGAATATATCTTTCATATATTGTCAACCCTTTAAGTTTATATACTGTATTGAAAGTACAACTCATGTATACACGATTCCTGGAATTTAAATTTGTTTACTTGGAAGTGTAGTACACACGATCAATATATACATGACAGCACAGGTTAAAATAGGGCTATTTTTAGAACACTATACTCGCATTATACGGTAAACCTGTAAGAGAGTTTAAGTACACCCTATCCATTTATTAAAGGCCCATACGTGCCGTACGTTTTCCCTATATATTAAAGGCCTATAAGTTTCCAGCCTATAATGTTCCCTATCCAGCCTATAATGTTCCAGCCCATAATGTTCCAGCCTATAATGTTCCAGCCCATAATGTTCCCACATTTGTGCCATAAGTTTTGTGCCATAAGTTTTGTGCCATAGTGCCCCCCTTCACTACTGATGTTTGTACACAGTATGATGATGTCAATCTTGAAGACCTTCAGTTATTAAACGAAGAGTTAAACAAACCATTGTCCGAATCAGAAGTTTCATCAGCCATAAAATCTTTAAAGAATGCTGAAGCGTCGTCAGTATTTGACAACAGAAGTACGGTACAAAATATCCTATATTCTCTCTGAAAATGTTGGTTGATGTTTATTTATCGATTGGCAAAACTTTATATTGTTGTTTAATATCAAACCGAGCCTGCAACTTTTTCAATTTTGCCGTTTTGGACTTTCTTAAGGAGTTCTTATTTTCTCTATTTTATCGCCATATCAGCGTTGTTTGTGCCGTGTGGAGACTGTAAAAAGTCGTCCCGTACATTCAATCAGGGATATTATATTTGTGATCCTTAAAGATCCTTAAAGTTTCAATTGTTTGGCTTTTTTCGGTTTGGGTGGTTCCAGTATTCCTACTTGAAAAATATTGAATCACCCTTAGGATATGTTGCCTGCTTTGTCTTTGAGGTCTTATCTGTGATATGCAGGCTTCGTTTTGTTTAGTTCCGCCCATTGTTTTGATGTTTAGGGCATACTCTTTTTTAAGTTTGGGACCATACGCTGCTTCTCATGGAATGACACGGAAGTGTCAGATTGAACGGTATGATGATTGCTCATGAACAGCAGATGACCCCAATTGATTTTGGGGTCAAGGGCTCAAAGGTCAAGGTCTCATTGACCTTGTAGGTAAAACGGTTTCCGATCAATAACTTGACAACCCATGGGCTGTTGGCCCTCAAACTTTGTAGGTCCATTCGACTTAATCAGTAAATGACCCCTATTGATTTTGGGGTCAAGGATCAAGGTTGCATTGACCTTGTAGGTGAAAACTGTTTCCGATCAATAACTTGACAAGCTATGGGCTGTTAGCCCTAAAATTTTGTAGGTGCATTGGTCTTAACAGTATATGACCCCCTTGATTTTGGACAACTGAAGTTAACTTGGTTGATATTTTTTTAATTAAACTAAAAGTCCTTTCAAGGTCTTATGTAATATAACAACTTGGCTGTCATTACTGAGGCCTACATGATTCATAAAATGTATGCATATATTAGTTGGTAAGATTTGTAATAACTTTGTCATAAAATTGCTGCACATAACCTTTGCGGTCACAATTACCTAGTGACTAGTCATGACCAGTAATTAACCCTTATTGATTTTTTGGTCACTAGGTCAAAAGTCAGTCATAATAACCTGATCATATGACTAATTGGGTGCCGATTGGGGGCATACATGTTTTACAAACATATCTTGTTTCTAGGGGCACTGATTTTACTTTTATTTACTATCTAGGTCAATTTAAGGACAATGTAAATTTGCTAAAATTAAAAAACGTGTTATTGTTCAAGCGAAGAAAGCTATGTTTTCTCAGATAAAAAAGCTTGAAAATTGTTACTTTCTGTAGATCTACAGATCCACTTGTTTAATACAATGATTGTTCCTATTCTTTGCTATGGCTCTAAAGTCTGGGGAATAGATTTAAAGTGCATTGACCAGTTTCAGCTTAAATTTTACAAAATTATACTTGATCTCAAGCAAAGTACTCCCATTTGTATGCTATATGATGAACTTGGAGTAACTCCGATATCGTTGCAAATAAAAAGTAGAATTACTGGTGTAAGCTTTTAAATGGTAAAGATGATGTGATTTGTAATATTTTATATAAGACTGCATAGTCTGTATATGTTAGATATAGAACTGAATTACCGTGACTTTCTTTTGTCAAGGATACTTTGGAGGAACTTTGGTTATCAAATTATTGGTAAAGTCATTCTGTACGTAGTCTGCTTAATTTCAAAAGTATTGTTAAGTCCCAACTTTGAGATCAGTTCAAATAAAGTTGGAACAGCGATGTCCAATCTTTAGGCAAATGTTTAAACTACCGTTTATTTGTATTCGAATATTATTTTATCATACTTCCTTGGCAACTTTCTACAGCTTTGTTAAAATTTAGATGTATGAATCATAAATTGCCATTTGAGAAATATAGAGAGAAACTTTTGTATATTTACTTTATGTGAGTCAAACCGATTGGGTGACGAATTTCACATCTCTTTTATTGTTCAAATTTTGTTAATAGTACACGTAAATTTATTAAACCGTATTATTATAGGTATCATAATACATTGAAATTCGAAGATCTTTTGAATAGTTAAAACAAATCAAATCAAAAACAAAATACACATTTAAAAAACCTTGCTTTGTTTTGTAAAGAAATAATAACAACATGCAAATAATAAAGATAGTATTATATCATCAGTCTACTAAAGAATTTTGTTAAAGAAGCATATATTTCGATTAATAATAACAATCTAGTCATATCTTTATTTTATTGTAAGGGTACAATATAATTGTCATTTTATGTATATTTCTATGTGTATTTTCTGTGTTCCGATTGTTACATGTTCACAATTTTGTATTTATGCCACATGTTCTTTTGAACCATAACAATATTGAATAAAATCTAGTGTCTAAAATCTAAATCTAGTGTTCATGCTTACTGTTCTATAGAAATGTCGACGGGAACGAAGTGACCGGGGATTTTTCTATTTTCTATTAAACAGTATTCAGTATTAATTCTTATACGATTTAAACATATTGCCAAAAATAAGACATATATATACTTGTAGACAGTTACAATACAATGACATGAAAATTTTGCAAAAGGGTTGACCCACAAGTTTTCTCAACTTTAGCAACGGGTCTTCCCTGGCAACGGCCCGGGTCTTCCCTTAATTCTTATACACGTAGTGGGCGGGTTTATTTGGCCGATAAAATATACAATGCTAAGGGATAGCACGAAAAAATGTATACTACCGGTTCACAGAACAGACCGTATTACCGGTGCCAGTGATAACAGGTAGCATACCACAGAAATTGAAGCCACAGCTTCGAATGATCAGGAAGATTTCTTGGATTTAGTGACTTTTCTGGATTTAAATGAGTGGTTGTCTTAAGAGTGCATTTTCAGCATGACATTTAATATGATCACTAACAAAAGCATGCTTGGTAAAAACAAGTCATTTTACGGGGGAGGGGGGGGGGGGGGCGGGGAGGGGTTACAAACTTTAAGCAGTAGCAAAAAAAAAAGCAAAAAAGCTACAAGGCGAAACAACTGTTTCTTTGTGATATTTTGCATGTATAGGGAGTTGCTAAAGCAGAGACAGAGTTTCTTTTGCCTGTTTATTTGCAGGTTTTCTTTTTTGCCAGAGGGACGAAATGTTTTCTTTTATATTTGTGTCTCGGGCCACAGAAGATTTTGGGCTTGAACGGAATGAACTTCTTTGACTGCTTGACTATTGCATATGGGGTAATTTCATTGTAGATTTGCAATCCTAAGTAATATTATATGTTCTCAACAAAGTGTGTTTTCATCTTCCAGATAGTTTGGGATCATAATTATCAGACGTATTGCTTGTAGGACATTGACGGTAATAACTTGAAATTTACTGTGGTGTGCAACATGATTACTACACGCAGATAATGAATTTAATCGGTATATTTATATAATGCAAATAAAGTAAATTCTATTACTATGAACTTACTGTCGATTGACAGAAAACTTTGTATTGCGTTCTTCTGTCACAGCAGTATTTTGAACGGATTTATAGACTGCCTTGGGAAAGTCCACGAAAATGATTGCTTTTTTGTTCAAAAAATAGTTCAAATTTTAGATTAATGAAAATGTTTTCGTGTAACACACATATTAGACATTCATCAGTCATGGTCTCGCAGGCCAAACATACCTTCCTTGAAAATGTTACACTCGTCCGAGCTAGCCTGGCCGAAAAGAAAATGTTGCCGTTGCAGTTGTGTTTTAAGGCTGCCGATGACAGTTAAATGCCAGAAATGCTTTAAATATTGTTGACATTCTGAGAGAAATAAAGATCACTATTTTTTCATACTTTTCATGATGATTTAGACATTAATAAAAACTGTCGTGCGATTTTGAAGCAGCGTCGAGAATGCTTTATATTAATCGGCAGTTACAGGGGTACGACCAAATTTGCACATGTACATTATCCCCAAGAAACGTATAAACTTAACCTGTTCAGTAAAGCCACAGGATGACTATCAGTTACTGCCACCGACATTATTGATGATACCTATTGTTGTTGTTGTTGTTTTCAGGCCCCACATGGGGTAACCCCATTTATTTGCTTCGTCACATTACCATTTGTTGGTCGAAGCACATCCCACAGTCGTTTTACAATCATGTTTTACATGCATAGGAACGAGTTCTACCAGATGTGAATCTAATGTAGTGAAAGAAAAGAAGAACAACAATTATAAAAAAAAAATGGAAAAGAAAATAACACAACAAAAACAAAAATACAAAGAGACAAGGACGACACATGCATTAAACTCGCACTCATAACCGTATTTATAAAAAATTGTTTCAAAAGCATCAAAATTATATAAAATCTAATGCATGCTATTTTGGCTTGAATCATTTCTTAATAACATAAACTCAAACAATACTTTTCAGTGTAGAAATAGGACTGACATTTTTCTGTTTAAAATAAAGACATAAATTTTCAAAAAAGACTCCAAACTTTATCAAACTTTAGTAACCTATTATTTATGATTGCTACCTCTTTATCAGTCTTGAGCTTTTGTGTTATAAAGTTTTTGGCTGCAATTATGGAAAGGTCAAGCATTTTACACTGATATACATACATTTTAAAGTATACTAAAAATAAGTTTTTGTGTTAGATAGATCATCTATGCGTTATAGTCAAACATCATTTCTTTTATACCCACAGATAAAAAGGTTCTTCATTTATTATAAGAAAATGCTTTACTGATAAAACCATACCGTTAAAAATTAAGATATAAGATTGAACATTGTATCTATTAATAAATTCATTATAAGATAAGAACTTTCCATCAGATGCTATAAGGTTCGGCTGGTCTGCTATGTATATGCCAAAAGATACCATGCACACGCCTTAACAGTTTTCTTTTATTCAATCATTGTTGAAATGTAAACTTTGTTTTTCTATTGCGAGTGCATGCCTTATATAGAAATTGCCCTTTCTTTAGGAAAGGTGATGAGAAGAGGGGTCTGTAGTTAGTTTATGTTTTATTTTCCACAAAAATGTACCTTGAAACAGACCATACCGGGATCGAAATGTTATGACCAAAGATTAATTTCTATGGGAAGAGCCACAATTTCTCACGTGATTATTTTAGCGAAGATATTCTTCAAGAAATAATGAATAGGTGTATCTAATTTTTAAAGCTGCCCTTTGTTAAAATATAAGACCTCCTGAAAACCTGGGAAATGTTAATCAGCTTCTAACGTTC
Organism: Ruditapes philippinarum; assembly: GCF_026571515.1. Taxonomy (NCBI): domain Eukaryota; kingdom Metazoa; phylum Mollusca; class Bivalvia; order Venerida; family Veneridae; genus Ruditapes; species Ruditapes philippinarum. The sequence continues at coordinate 11,103 of NW_026852938.1, forward strand.
TTCACCCCACATGCACGCAAGCTCACACACACGCGCGGGCTCACGCACACAAACACGCACACACATTCACAAACTTTTAATGCGTATTACTTCTTTTTCTCTTTGCAAAATAAACAATCCCTCGACGGGTTCAATTTGGATGCAAAGGGTATGTTTAAGATAACTTTATTTTCGAAGTAGGCCTAAAAGTTATGCTATATGCAAAATATGTTTGTTCTTAGTTATTTTTGTTTTTGAGGAGATTTGAAAAATGTGACAAATACATCTTAATGCAAATAAAATAAAGCCTTAAAACCTGTGTTCTAACACTTTTGTTAGAGATTTAGAGATGACAAGGTGATGCTACAAGCCAAACATCTTAGTTCGTAGCTTTGTCGTTTCTGGAGAAAAGATTTTAAAGTATTTTTACTTTATAAATTATTACACAAAATTTTGACACAAAGGGTATGGTTTATATAGATTTTGTAGAACTCTACTACCCTTTGTTATAATAAATATGTCCATGTTATTGTGTTGCTATAATCAAGAAATGTTATTTCAAATAAGTTAGAAACACTAGATGACTTAGAAATAATATTTAAACACTTTTCACAATTATTACAATTTGGCTTATTTCTCAAACTAATTTTTATAAACAGTAAGCTGGAAAAACAGAACATGACATGTGACGGCGTGTCTAACAGCATCCTTTTAGAGTTTTACGCACATGTCAACCATATAAAAATTAATAAATATAACAAAAACACAATATCGTTTAACGATTTTTATTTTATTTTCTGTTTAAACAATGCATTCAACAAACAAACTTGTCTTAAAATTAACATAACATTTGATAACTTGTATCTGCATTTGAGGCACGCATGCATCCATGTTCCTTTAAATGTCCTTATTATATATTATTTTTATTTGAAAGGCAGATTAATCAAAATGGTATACGCAGTATAATACATAAATTATATTTCCAGTTTTGGTATTACTTCATAAAACTGAACATCTATAAAAATCAATCTCTTTTTTTTGTAGCTGATTTTATATTTGTCTGTCCTATAGTAAATTGCCGTAATAAATCACTGCGTTCTGGAATCAACACTCAGTTTAAGAGTTTCTATTTATGGTCCACGTTATCTACCTCTACGCTTGTAGAACTGAACATCTGGCTGTCCCCGACAGATCTGAAAAGATTTGTGTGAAAAGTTTTTACTAATTTATATATATAACTTAATGTTAATGAAATAAAATAAAAACGGCTTCTATACATGGTGATAGTAAAACAATTTCCAAAAAATGCAAAATAATCTTACGAGTGCCGGAAACAAGTGCTTGTTTTATGTAATCTTGGTTGGTTTATTTATTGCTAAAAAAGACATTTCCTATTATGACAGTGAAATTGAATTTTTTAAAATGAATTCAAACCCTTACCTTTTCTTCTTCTGCTGTGGTTTTATTTTGAATTGCCAAATTGCTACAATTCCAATAACAATCATTATCCCTGCAATACTTCCAAACGTTGCCCCTAGTATAACTTCCAGTCTTTCTTCCCGAGAGTCTGTTGGATGACAGCCTATATTGGTTATTAAAAAGCAAAACATAATAATTACACGTTTGAAGCTTCAGAAAAAATCTCCCGATGAAATGTTATTGTTCTGCTAAAGATGAATTAAAAACGATAAATGTTTTCACGATATTCATTTCAACATCATCTATGTTCCATATTCAATATTTAAGGAATACTGTGTATCACCTTTTTTTGTTGTTGAGACATTTAATCACATTTTTATAATTTTCTAGATTACGAGTGGCACGATAGTTGGTTGTATCTAAAGTATGTCTATGAAACAAAATCCATCCTGAAATACAGCATTTAAAATATGAACATCACTTAAATATTTACAGAAATGTACAAAATTGCTATTGCTTATTGATTAACAATGAAAACAAGCTTTTACTTGAATGTATTAAAAACTGTAGTAACGGAAACCTTTGACATTGAAATGTGATATTTTCATTACTAAATATGATGTTTTTGTTTTTATTCTTGATGTTGTTTAATGTTTTGTTTTACAAAATTTAATTCATATTTATATTAATACTATGTCTGTTGTTTTTGTTACCTTCAGAACAATAGTATGTCCATGCACTGTATCTGGTACAGCATCCTGACATTCAGAATTGAACACATTAAGAGGTTCTGGGGAACTAAAGTTCAGTCCATCATTGCTTACTGCGGTGTCATATCTGAGTGAGAAAACAATTTTGTCTGTTGTTGAGCGTGTCTTTCGCTCCTCTGGTACACAACATAAACCAGTGAAATATATCTTCAAACTCTCCAACTTGAGGAGTAATTTCCACGGTTTCCTCAGTGTTATCAATGAATTTCTATGAAAGTAAGCCAAAGAATTAAAATGAGTGAAATAAGTTGATATTTATTAAATGCGTATAAAATAATGACATAAATACACATAACTTTATGTTTTTACAATGAATTGTCAACAATACTTCATTTGCTACACGATAATAAATAAGATCATTGCTGTGATACATGGCGTTACTTTTAAATAAACGTAATGTAGCCTACTGTTGTTACGTTGGATAGCACATGTGAAGTTTTGCAACAGGAAGTGAGTCCTGATATAAAAGCATTCACATACATCGCCATCTGTAATGTTACAAAGCCCGCCACCTTCCATATCATCAATAATTACTTGTGTACGCTCATCTTTTCCGCAATCGAATCCATGGTAGAATTCTTCACACATACACTCACCTATAAAGAAATTCAGTCGTTCAATTCAAAGATGAAATGAAGTCAAGTTATTGGTTTCAATACGTATTTTGTCTATAAATTATAATACATGAGACTTTAGGTGTATTTATTTTAAAGCATATTCTGAACGAAGGGGTAAGAAAAATATCCTCTGGCTCTTAAAATTTATGTCTGCCAGATATATACTTTCGTAAAATTTTTATTTAATGGCACTTTGAAATATATGTTTAAAAAGACTTTTTAGCACCTTCATTGGAACACTGTCCTCGTTGACTGCAGTTTCCAGGACAGGAGTGTTTAATAAAAGTGTCTAGACTGTTTCAGTATGATTAGTGACAAACACAGGGTCACGTGAAAATTTCATCTTCGCTGCAGTATTAATTGCATCAGCATGTACGCCAGCAAGGGATTCGTCATTTCCTGTCTATGAAAGAAATGCCAATTCAAGCACTTAATCAAACTATGCATCAAAGTATGAATTTTTACACCATACGAGCATTTCGGACTTGTGAAACATTTTATAGAATAAATATCTTTATAGACCCAAGTATTGTCTTCCAAATTGATATTTCATGATAAAAATGTGTTAGAGTGGTTTGAAACATCAACGCAAAAGTCATAGAACGTGTTTGAATGGAAGTTACGTTATGCGCAGGGTGTAATGGTAATGTATGTGCGAACAATTTAAATGAGTCTGTTTATGCGTTTCGTGCATTCATAATTTTGCCTCTCTTTCCACCTTAAATATTAAACTTTTGGAGAAAAAATATGGCAGGAAAAGTTTCTTGACACAAATCTATGAAAAACATTTTACATTTCTTGCAGAATCAAAAGATACAACCTTCGCAATTAAATTTTATAACGCGATGACCGTTTAAAGAATTTCGACTTTGTTTAAAAATTATTTAAAAGGAAGAAAATAAGAGGAAATAGACAAGTCCATAATGATTTAAATGTTATTACAGTGATGTGTGAATTATTTCATACAGACCGTAACAAGATGAAAATATGGGTATATAATTTTGAGTTGTCAGTTTGGTTTGAATCGAAACGATTTTGTTTAAAATGATGAATATTTATTTCAATGATTAGTAAGTTAATGTCCTGACAATTTGGCCCCACATTTATATTTTGTCTTTTTTTATTTTGATTTTGTAAAATTTTTTCCGTAAAAAAAGTAAAAAATTTTACACTTAAATCAAAACAGCATGATATTTAATTACCATGACATCAAACATACACTGATCGATGACAGCATTTGGATCTTCGCCGACAAGAGCATCTGAAAGGTCTGTTACAAGCATCGATCCATTTATAATGTTTCCACAGATATCTTCAGCTTCTGATTCAGTAATATATTGTACCTGTTCTTCTCTCTGAAAAAGATGAAGAGGTTTGCACTGAATTTACTTTAATTTTCAAAATATTGGCTGTTCAACTAGTGATTGACCAACAGGTGATATTGGAATACGCTTTATACTAACATCATTATATAATCTGCTATTGTGACATATACTTGAAAGTACACAGGGATATAGCTTGGAAATATGAAATAGATAAAATGGGAAACTCAAGACGACAAATTTGAAAATGCTTTGAAGTTAGGTTGGGGCTATTGATCGACGATATTTGTAAGTGCAAACTATACCGTCAAGGTCCAACAGCAGCGGCGAAAGCACAGCGCAACATTAGTTACAGATTGGTGTTATATCCACAAATGCATGAAATACTTCGGTAATCACTTCTTTCATCAATTAGTATTTAACTCATATATTCAAAATGTCTCTATTTTGGTGTTGTACGTAATCATCAATTCTCGAGAAATCGAAAAAGTAAAACAAAGAAGTGTTACGCGGAAAACCTAACAATAGCAGCTAGCCAATTGTGCAGCTCAAGAAAGGTAACAGAGTGATGTTATAATGTTTAAGCATTTGCTTAAAGTGATCACTGTTACAATTTTACTAATAATTGTATTCGCCTTAAATACAAAACACATACGCAAAAACATTCATTTACAATAAATTATCAGTTGAAATAGTTATGACAATGCAATTAATATTTCTGCAATTTTATATAAATTTTTGACATCAAACTTAAGATTAGAAATAGCGAACTAATTCACAAATAAGATATTATGTATATTATTATTATGATGTGTATACAAATTAAACCGAGTTCAAACACCCAACATATTGTATTTCATTTTATAAAAATCAAGATGAAGCTAAATTTGAATTCCTTCAACATTGACTAGATTTAATGTATTGTTTAAGTGAGCGTTTAAATTCATGATTTTTTATTTCAATTGGTGTAAAATTAGGCACTGCAAAGAACTTGCTCTCTGCATGAGATATATTTCAATCAGTGTCATATGATGGTGACGGATTCTATTTTCCTCCTCCTCCTCATTCTCATCATTATCATTGCTGTCGTCGTCGTCATCATCATCATAATCATTATCACCACTACCGACCTATTTAAAGATACGAGAGATCTCTAATGTTTTCTAATTCCTTCATGTTTTAAAAATATTTAATTTTATTAAAACTATCTACACGGCAAAATGTTTGTATTACCTTAATTCGATAGGGTTTCGTATCAGATTCATACGCTAATTTCATTAGTCTTTCCATCTCTCTTGTTGACTTCTGTTGAATGCTGCGTGCCCTTCATTGCGTCGATACCTTGTTGCATTTTCTTGACGTGGTACTTCCGTGAGTTAAATGACAGTCTAGATACTGAGTAGGGGAACATATTGCCTTTGCAACACGACCTGTAGTTCCAGCTGATCCCTCTAGCGCTTGCTTACATACACAATATAAGGCGTTTGATAACTCCCATTTTTTAAATTCCTTTTTATACACTTTGAAAAGATTTTCATCGTCTTCTAGTCTACAATGCAAAAATAAATAAAATAGCAGACAACTTTATTATAAGCCACATACAATGGAATTTGCTTTTAGAAAATAAGACTAGACTTAATTGACGCTAAGTGTAACAGATGGAAGAATAAAAGCACTACATTTATGGTGATTCTCAAGATTTTTATCGAAGTAAAGAGTATTTAGCTAAAAATAGCCAGGTATGAATATGAAGAGCAGGGAGAATCATACTTCCAACTTTTAGAAAAAGCATCATGGTGACGACGATAAATATGCAGGTGGGGTTGTTTCTTTGAAATTGTCCCATCTCTCCCTCTCAAGTCATTGTCTTGCTTTCCATCAAACTACCCACAAAGCCTTTCTGTTTGTTCAAGATCTTTTGGAGCCATCATTATATCTACATTCATGAAACCGCTGTATGTTCCTACGCCATGTAGTTTTGCATCTACCCATGTACCAATAGGTGTAAATATCTGCAATTGACATTCCAACAAGTTTGCTGCTTTTTTTCCGAATCCGGCAATGACTTAATTGTATAGAAATACATAAGTTTTCAATATTTTCATATTAAGAGTATGATTAAGTATCAATGTAACACAGTTGAATTAATTACTCAAATACTGCTTAAAATGCTCTTACTTGATAACGGTGCACTCGTTCCTTTACCACAACTTTCAAAATCCCTCAATTTTCACATGAGAGAAATTCTGTAAATCGTACATTGTTACATAGATTTATCGCAAACACATCTGCATCTGCGCGTATAATTAGACCACACGTTCACAAGGCTGCGTTATTGTTACACCGGTTTGTTTTCTCTAAAACCTCTTTAAGCAAGAAAATGTGTGTTTGAAATTTAATTAATGCGATATTTCTGCTTTGCGGATTGGTACTTCTACCGGTACATGCAATTAAGTAAGTTTTACATGTATTAAGCTATATATTGTAAAACATTCTTATAAACTTTATAAATTGTAAACGGCAAAATATTCTTGTTACTACATTGGCCGGTTCTTGAAACATTTCTTCACACAACGTCTCTATTTATTGACAAACGTAAACAGATTAAAACAATCTAAAGGCTTTAAGGTATGTAATATTTCTATGAACACTTTCTATTAAAAGTATATCTTTGTCCTTGAACCCTTGGATTTACAGCTTTTCAAATATCATAAATTAGCTAAAATATTTGAATTATCTATTTAGCTCTAAAATTGAAAAGCACTTACAAATTTACTATTCTGTCTATGTTTATACGGAAAAAAACACAACAACACTAGATAATATGAAACACAACCTCACACACACATTAACGAAATCAATGCTTATCATCTATGTACTAGTATGTGCAGTCCTCAAAAAAGGATAATTTTCCTTACTTCTATATCATACTTTGTATTTTTGTAGAGTAGAAATTTTCCCTTGTTCTGATTTTCGTAGTGGCTAAAATATAAGAAACAAAATACTTTTCTGGAAGTGGCAATATTTTGACACTGAATTTATTACATGTCACAATATTTCAAATTTATTTTAGATATAAATTGGCATACTTTTACAATAAGCTTTCTTTTTTCTGAAGTAAGATGTTTTCAAACAAAGGAAAAAATTAAAAAGGTGTAAATAAATCAATCCTTTAACGTTTATTCAAATTTGTTTTGCTATGTTTTTCAAAAGACCAATCACGTCTGATGTGTGTGTGCGTCAATCATTTAAAATCACATTAAGATGAATTTAGAAAAGAATAAGAAAGAAAGAAATGCAAATCTTATATAAGACATCAGGAAATAAATGAGGCGTTTTGAGTTGGGTGCCTTGTACACAGTTGTGGTGCCGATGATTTTTATCGTGCGTTTGATGCACTGGGTAAAAGAGATGTAAGGTAAGTAGATGTTTGATACCATTGCTGTAGCATGTCTAGGTAACAATAAACAAACAATACTTACTATCCATCTGCAGTCTTCATATGAGGGTCAACTCTTGAGTAACACACTTTGTCTTTGTACGCTTTCCTATCATTGACAACAACAAACCTATTTAAAATGAGTGAATTAAAGTTATTAAAATGAATTGCTCCATAATTGTTAGTATGCAATACCACAAGAAATTTTGTTGACCGTATTTAGCATAATTCAAGACATCAAACCATGAAAGGACTACATATGGTTGTTGGTGGTAAGTGCGAGATACATGATTCTATATTATATATAGCTAGGTTACAGTTACGTATCAGTTATCCAGAATACTCGTGTTTATAATATCTTTTTTTTCTCTTTCAAAGGAAACAAACTGCAAGCATCAATAATATATGTAGGTTTATCTTTTGACAAATTGTGAAATGTAGTCGTTTCGACAGGAGTAATAAAACAAACCTGGACATTATGTGCCTGATATTGTGTCCACCATTTATGTCCGTATTCCGTGTCCGTTCGAAGTTGTAACGTAAAGTCAAGTCTGTCGTTTTAATCTTCGTCTATCGTAGTTACATTAAAGCAAAACACCTCTTCAGGGTCCCATTTTTGTCCCATTTTTAAACCCTAAATGTAAAACAGATTTCAATTGAAACCATAGGCAATCTTAAGTATTTGAATAAAACACTATCATTATTGACAAAAATATTTTAAAATGAAGGTTTTCTTTCTATAAATTGTCTTATCGTACACATTTTTATATATTTTATTGACAATTGGTTGTAACATTTATGACAGTCATGTTACTAGTATTACTTCAAAAAATATCAATTAAGTGTATAAAATTTCCAAAAGTTGGTTTACGAAAAGCAATATTTTATCTGAAATTGAAAATGATAAGTTGACTTTAACATTAAAAATTTATTGAGAGTTACCTTTATTGAGAGTTACCTTAATATCCTGTCCGCAAACATGGCTATTTTTCACTTGCGCCACATTAGCACTTTCACACCTATAGCCTACCGGATCAAACATACTCACACCCAGGGCACATGCGGGCTCTTCTGTTGCACTGTTGTATCTGCACCCTAAAGGAACCGTAAGCTGGAGTTTAACTGTTTCTTCGCCATCTTTTGGCAAATCAATTCTAGGAATAAGGACCTTTAAAATACAACAACGTGTTTACATATGCTGTGGATTTTGGAGAACAAATTAGATATTATTTCCCTGTAGAGCGGACTAATAAACAGACACAAGTGTCGCGTTATTGGAGATATGCCGTAAGAGCTTTAAGAATAATCATCCGAATTAGTTTAAGCTAATGAGTTGTTCTTTATATCTTCATATAATGCAATTTGCATTGAATTCATGGACTTCGTTTTAAAAGCACATTATCACTTAGAAACGTATAATTTTACCTGTTTAGAAATGGCGAACATGAAATACATAACGTTTAAAGCATAGTAAAAGAGTATGTTAGATGTTTGTTACATGAAGAAAGTAGCTCTAAATGTGCAAGGTTTTGTTAAAAAATAACAAAATGTAAATAAAATGTAAACAAAATATTAAGCATTAAGAATGTTAGTATTTATTGATTAGGAACGTTAACAATTTATTTACAATTTATTTACATAGTAAAAAAATCAAACTTAACGACTTGTTTTTATAAACATCTCCTTAATGTTTTGGTTTACCTTAAGTTACAAATAGAATGCAAATATGAACAATACTTAGATAAAATAATAGCTAGTCTAATAAGATATATATGTAAATTCAGAACTACAAATCTCCTTCCCTCTAGAGAAAAGTGCCCGCACTTTTAGTAATCATCGTCGGATACCCACGATTGATAAACATGTCACATAACATGCAATCAACCGTGGGTAAAATGAATCGATTTGCGTCGATATACAGCAACAGGTGCGTAAAATATCTACCAATGACATCGCGTTTAACAAATCTATATTCTTCAACAGCGGAGGTAAAAAACAATAAGATACAAAATGGCAGCGCCCACGGTTAAAAACTGTTGTACGTGCCTTGCTGAAATCAATGGCAAAAACTATCGCCAAATCAGTTCTTCTTCAAGCAGATATTAATCAGAAAGGAAAACATCACGCTGTAAAAGTAAATTATCTATACTTTCTTGCCGGAAATCGTTTAATTTTTCGATGTTGAACTTTTAACGTCGTCTATGGTTGTCTGTAATACCGAACGTCGTACAGAACGAGCGTTTTGATTGGTTTTAATCGCCTCGTGAAATCGTGAGGCAGCCAATGAAAAATCTGCCTTTGACACACCTCTAATCGACTGAATATCGGCAAAAAATCCCACGGCTGATAAATGTTAATGGTTCGGCCGTGGGTATCCGACGATGTTGGTAATGAAAGGAGTTAAAAACAGGGAATGCCTGCGAAATACCATCAAGTACCCTTGTCTAGAGGACAATCTTGAGGAGACATATTTGCAAAACTGTAACTTTGAACCTTAACTACGTGTAGAGTAGAAGTTTTACCCCTGAGATATAGTCGAGTGTTGCCTTACAATTCATTACTCAATTAGTTTGAGTTAATTTTAAACGCTATTTGATTACACTTTAACACAAACTTAGAATAAAGTCCATTTTTTCGGAACATTTTTTTATCATTTAGCATACATGAATATTTATCCCTGCAATACATCATATACGATATTTCCTTTTGAAATTGAAATTGAAAATCTCGAGAAATTCATGAAAAAATGTACGATTCTCTATCGGTTCCATTCCTCCAAAACAAAATACATATATGGCATCAATATTTCCTAACAATTATCTTCACAGCGAGTATTCTTTCTGGGTTTCTCCTTTGGTAGTCTGATTTTTCTGTTTTTCGAAATGATGATATGGTATGGCAAATGATGTTATATGCAACCTGTATGTCTCAAAACTACACGTGAGACATGTCGTTATCATAATATATGGAAGAGAACTAATACGATCAATGTTACTTAGACCTATATGTATCATTTAGCAGGTCATATGGTCATATGGTTTTAATTTGAAAGGCATGACTATATCAAAAGAATAGTCTGTCTTTTTGTTTAAAAATAAGAACCAATCATTTGATGATGATTATTCAGATTATATTCCATTCATAGTTTGCTTTCTCGCAAATATTACGAAAATTTCGTTTATATTCAATGATGAAATTAATCATTCTGCCGCCATAGAAGCCTGAAATTTTAACGATAGGACATCATCTCTTTGTGGTATCATACCTACTAGTGAATTAATAAGTTCAATTAATAAAAATTACCGTCAGCGCAGCACCTAACAATATATTTTTGTGTACACCTTTTGTGTTTTTCCACTTTTTCCTAAACAGCCTTTCGACGTCTTGTCTGAAGCATTTTATAAATCGCAAATTCCTTTGTTTTGTCATTTTCCTTTACTATTAACGCTTTGGTTTGACAAACTTTTCAACCATTACTTTGTTATTTGCTTTCCGTTGTAGGTTTGTTTGCTACACGGGGTTGCCCGTGGTGTTGACAATTGTTATTCCATAAGCGACGGGGCAAAACAAATATCGTGCCCATTGTATCTTGTAATCACTCTATCACATCGCCTTATTGTCTTGCCGGTTCGGTGAATTTTTACGTGAAATCGGTTTATGGTGTTGTCGCTTCAGTGGCTCGTACCTTTGGTTTACCGTCTCGTCGTGTCATCGCTTTAACTTGTCTTTGATGTGCATCCTCTTTTCGTTTTGGTATATCATTTCGCTGTGACTTTGCTTTATTGTTTCTTCTCCTCGGCGGATTGATTTTGTTACTTGAAACAGTTTATTTCTTCATGAATTATAATTATATATATTATATTCCCTTAACCCTCTAGATCAACATCCAGTTCATATGTCATTCATTGAACAACATAGTTATCTGATAAGTTTGTTATTAACTTTTTTGTTGGACAACAACATCACTTGACGAGTTAATGTAAAGCGGGAGCAAAATGGAAGAGAGGCTCACGCTCGGTGAATAGATTCCTTTTAATATAAGTTATAATCACATTAAAAGTCTTCTTTGATATGAAGACGCACGTATGGCTAATGCTAGAAAAAGTCTTACACTGAATTGCAGCGTTAATCTGAAATTTTGTATCGTAGTCACACACAGGATAACTATCGATTCCTGCCACTGACGTTATTGTTGAAACCTTTTGTTGTTATTGTTATTGCACAATAAGTTTTATATCCTCGTTGACTTTAAGGTAACCTTGGCCTATATTCTTTTCTTCTAAGCCATGTAAGAAATTATATTTTTGAATGGAATGGTTTTAGATAAACAGGCTCAATAAAACCGATTCTACAACATTTCAGTTTTGTCCTTTTGGGAGTTCTTTAGGAATTTTGTTTTCTCTATTTTCTATTACTTATACGTATATTCAATGTTATCTATTGAAGTTTCAAAATGTTCGGGTAGTCTGTTATGTATATACCACATATTACCATGTACACGACTTAACAGTTTTCATTTATTCAATCATTGTTGAAATATAAGCTTTCTTTGCTATTGCGAGTGCATGCCTTTCTTACTTTGGGAAAGGTGATGAGGAGAAGGGTCTGTAACTAGTTAATGATTTTCTTTCCGCAAATCTTTACCTTGAAACAGGTCCTACCAGGATCAAAATTTAGTTAAAAACCCTAGCAGACTTACAAACAATATTTTCACAAAAATTACAATTAGGTTTATTCTTCAACTAATTTTTTTATAAAAAGCTGGAAAAAATACAACATAAGATGTGACGGCGTGTCTAACAGCATCCTTTTAGAGATTTACACACGTTTTAACAATATAAAACTTAATGAATATAACAAAAACACAATATCTTTTAATGATTTTTATTTTCTGTTTAAACAATGCATTCAACAAACATACTTGTCTTAAAACTAACATAACACTTGATTACTTGTAACAGTATTTGAGGCACGCAAGCATCTTTGTTCCTTTAAATGTCCTTATTATATATTATTTCTATTTGAAAGGAAGATTAATTAAAAAAGAATTATAATACATATATATCATCTATAAAATTAATCTCTCTTTTTGTAGCTGATTGTATGTTTGTCTGTCCTATAAAAGATTGCTGTAATAAATCATTGTGTTCTGGAATCAACAATCAGTTAGAGAGTTTCTATTTATGGTCTACGTTTTCTACCTCTACGCTTGTAGGACTGAACATCTGGCTGTCCCCGACAGATCTGAAAAGATTTTTGTGAAAACATTTTACTTATTTATATATATAACTTAATGTTAATGAAATAAAATAAAAACGGCTTCTTTACATGGTGATAGTAAAACAATTTCCAAAAGAACAAAAAAAAATGCACACTAATCTTACGAATGCCTGAAACAAGTGCTTGTTTTATATTATTTTGATGGGTTTTTTTATTGCTAAAATAGACATTTCCTTATTATGACAGTGAAACTGAATTTTTATGCTCCCCGAAAAATGTCGGGGGAGCATAAAGTCGTCGGGTTGTCCGTCGTCCATCCGTCAGTCAGTCCGTCCGTATGTACGTCCCGAATTCGTGTCCGGCCCATAACTTCATTATTTGAAGTCAGATTTTACAACTATTTCACAGAAAAGATTATCACATTTAGACGACGTGTCGCGCGCAACATTTGGGTCGCTACCTTGAAGGTCAATGTCTCAGCATGACCTTGCAGCAAAATCGTGTCCGGCCTATAACTTCGTTATTTGAAGTTGGATTTTATAACTATTTCACAGAAATGATCACCATATTGGGACGACGTGTCGCGCGCAACATTTGGGTCGCTACCTTGAATATCAAGGTCACAGCATGACCTTGCAGCAAAGTCTTGTCCGACCCTTAACTTTGTTATTTCAAGTCAGATTTTACAATTATTTCACAAAAATTATCACCATATTGAGACGACGTGTTGCGGGCAACATTTGGGTTGTTTTTACACTTTGAACTTTGTCTGTGATATAACTCTGACACTACAATAGGTATACATTCCTGTGTCTAAAACCTATTCGGGGAGCATCACCCGGTTAAATCGGCTCTTGTTTTAAATGAGTTCAAACCCTTACCTTTTCTTCTTCTGCTGTGGTTTTATTTTGAATTGCCAAATTGCTACAATTCCAATTACAATCATTATCCCTGCAATACTTCCAAACGTTGCCCCTAGTATAACTCCCAGTCTTTCTTCCGGAGAGTCTGTTGGATGACAGCCTATATTGGTTATTAAAAAGCAAAACATAATAATTTCACGTTTGAAGCTTCAGCAAAAAATCTTCAAATACAATTTAATTTGTTGTTTTGCTTAAGTTGAATTAAAAGCGATAAATGTTATGAAGATATTAATTTCAGACATAAGTTATGTTCCATATTCAAGATTTAAGGAATACTGTATGTTACCTTTTTTTATTAAGACATTTTAAGATCCTGTATGTTGAAATTGAGGTTGTATACCACACTTAAGTGAAATTATATATATGTATAAACTTATGCTCATAAAAACAAATTTCAAACATCTAAGAATATAAAAAATATTTACTGCAAATATTTGTACATATTATATGAAATCATTAAGGTATATGCATTCATTTCTTATTTAAAATTTAAATTTTTATTTCCTCCCTTTATTTACATGAAATGTTAAATTCGGTAATATCTGTATAAATAATGCTTTTCGGAACTTACGAAATTGATAAATCTTAATTTGAGTATCATATTTATGATATAAAACCATAAAATATTTTCGTTACAGGATCTTTAATCACATTTTGTACTTTTCGAGATTACGAGTGGTACAATAGTTGATTGTATCTGTAGTATGTTGTTTAAAATGAGACACCATTATATGACATTAGAATACAAAAATAATCCTCACTTCTTGTCCAGTTATACTTGCTAACATAAGGCTCGCATTTGAAGCATTTATCTGAAATTTCCGCCTGACTGTTTTGAACGCACATACCGTCTATGAAACAAAATCCATCCTGAAATACCGCATTTAAAATATGAACATCACTAAAATATTTACAGAAATGTACAAAATTGCTATTGCTTATTGATTAACAATGAAAACAAACTTTTACTTGAATGTATTAAAAATTTGTAGTAACGGAAACCTTTGACATTGAAATGTGATATTTTCATTACTAAATATGACGTTTTTGTTTTTATTATTGATGTTGTTTAATGTTTTGTTTTTACAAAATTTAATTCATATTTATATTAACATATGTCTGTTGTTTTTGTTACCTTCAGAACAATAGTATGTCCATGCAATGTATCTGGTACAGCATCCTGACATTCAGAATTGAATACATTAAAAGGTTCTGGGGAACCAAAGTTCAGTCCATCATTGCTTACTGCGGTGTCATATCTGAGTGAGAAAACAATTTTGTCTGATGTTGAGCGTGTCTTTCGCTCCTCTGGTACACAACATAAACCAGTGAATATATCTTCAAACTCTCCAACTTGAGGATTAATCTCCACGGTTTCCTCAGTGTTATCAATGAATTTCTATAAAAGTAAGCCAAAGAATTAAAATGAGTGAAATAAGTTGATCTTTGTTAAATGCGTAAAAAATTATGATAATAATAGACATTACTTTATATTTTTACAATGAATTTTCAACCATACTTCATTTGCTACACGGTAATAAATAAGATCATTGCTGTAAGACATGGTGTTACTTCTTAATAAACGTAATGTGGCCTACTGTTGTTACGTTGATAGCACATGTGAAGTTTTGCAACAGGAAGTGAGTTCTGATATAAAAGCATTCACATCCATCGCCATCTGTAATGTTACAAAGCCCGCCACCTTCCATATCATCAATAATTACTGGTGTACGCTCATCTATTCCGCAATCGAATCCATGGTAGAATTCTTCACACATACACTCACCTATAAAGAAATTCAGTCGTTCAATTCAAAGATGAAATGAAGTCAAGTTATTGGTTTCAATACGTATTTTGTCTATAAATTATAATACATGAGACTTTAGGTGTATTTATTTTAAAGCATATTCTGAACGAAGGGATAAGAAAAATATCCTCTGGCTCTTAAAATTTATGTCTGCCAGATATATACTTTCGTAAAATTTTTATTTAATGGCACTTTGAAATATATGTTTAAAAAGACTTTTTAGCACCTTCATTGGAACACTGTCCTCGTTGACTGCAGTTTCCAGGACAGGAGTGTTTAATAAAAGTGTCTACTGTTTCAGTATGATTAGTGACAAACACAGGGTCACGTGAAAATTTCATCTTCGCTGCAATATTAATTGCATCAGCATGTACGCCAGCTAGGGATTCGTCATTTCCTGTCTATGAAAAAATGCCAATTCAAGCACTGAATCAAACTAAGCATCAAAGTATGAAATTTGACACCATCAGAGCATTTCGGAGTTGTAAACATTTCATAGAATTGTATGTTAAATATCCTTAGAGCGACCAACATTTTAAGCGCTTTTATCACAGATACCAAAGTAGTGTCTTCCAGTTCAAATTGATATTTAATGATAAAAATGTGTGTTAAGTGGTTTGAAACATTAACGCAAAAGTCATAGAACGTGTTTGAATGCAAGTTACGTCTTGGCAGGGTGTAATGGTAATGTATGTGTGACCAATTTCGAAAAACCAAGAAGTGATTCTGTTTATGTGTTGCGTGCATATATAATTTTGCCTCTCTTTCCACCTGAAATATTAAACATTTGAAGGAAAAAATGACAGGAATATTTTCGTGACACGAATGTATGAAAACACGTTTACATGTTTCACTAAAACCTACACGATTAAGTTTTACACTATGACAGTTTTAAAGAAATTCGACTTTGTTTTAAAATTAATAAAAAGGAAGAAAAAAGAGCAAATAGTCCATAATGATTAAAATGCTATAACAGTAATGTGTAACTTTTTTTATACAGACCGTAACAAGATGCAATATGGGTAAATGATATTGTGTTGTCAGTTTGGTTTGAATCAAAACGATTTTTGTTTAAAATGATGAATGTTTATTTCAATGATTAGTAAGTTAATGTCCTGACAAGAGGCACATATGAAATATTTTGTCGTTTTCATTTGATTTGGAAAATGTTATTCGTAAAAGCAGTAAATATGTACATTTTGCCTGCTTTCATTGCACATATGATATGCAAATCAAACTTTTTACCTCTATAATTATATTTTTCAAATCCTTATCCATTAAGTCCATAAGTATGACCGTAGTCGGACTCCGGCATGAATGTGTCTCAGAAGTAGTGTCTCTCCACACAAAAACACAAAAAGAACAAATTGAAACTCTCCCAGACTGAGTGTTTTAATTTAATAAATTACATCTTAAATCAAAACTGCATAATATTTCATTACCATGACATCAAACATACACTGATCGATGACATCATTTGGATCTTCGCCGACAAGAGCATCTGAAAGGTCTGTTACAAGCATCGATCCGTTTATAATGTTTCCACAGATATCTTCAGCTTCTGATTCAGTAATATTATGTACCTGTTCTTCTCTCTGAAATAATGAAGATGTTTAAATAGTCAAGTTAACCTGAATTTACTTTAATTTTCAAAATATTGGCTGTTAAAATAGTGATTGACCAAAGGGGATATATTTTAAACTAACATTTAATTTTAATATCTTACTACATTTAGTCTATGAGAAGGGGGACTGAACATGTTTATTCATAACTTATTCAGTAAAATAAATAACATTGAAAATACATCATTATATAATCTGCTATTGTGACAAATACTTGAAAGTACCGAGTATCTTGGTGTTGTACGTCATCATCAATTCTCGAGAAATCGAAAAAGTAAAACAAAGAAGTGTTACACGGAAAACTTCACAATAGCAGCTAGCCTATTGTGCAGCTCAAGAAATGTAACAGAGTGATATTATAATGTGTAAGCAATTGCTTACAGTGATCACTTTTACAATTTTACTAATAATTGTATTCGCCTTAAATACCAAACGCGTACACAAAATATTCATTTACAATAAATTATCATTTGAAATAGTTATGACAATGCAATTAATATTTCTGCAATTTTATATAAATTTTTGACATGAAACTTAAGATTAGATATAGCGAACTAAATCACAAATAGGATATTTTGTACTTTGATGTGTTTACAAATTAAACCGAGTTCAAACACCTTACATATAGTATTATCTTACATTCAAATTATTTTATAAAAATCAAGATGAAGCTAATTTTGAATCACCTTCAACATTGACTAGATTTAAAGTATTGTTCAAGTGAGCGTTTAAATTAATGATTTTTTTTATTTCAAATGGTACAAAATTAGGCACTGCAAAGAACTTGCTATCTGCATGAGAGATATTCCAATCATTATCATACGATGGTGATGGATGCTATCTTACTCCTCCTCCTCCTCATAATCATCAACGCTGTCGTTATCATCATCACCATCATCATCATTATCACTACCGACCTATTTAAAGATACGAGAGATCTCTTTTGCTTCTAACTCCTTTATGTTTTAAAAATATTTAATCTTATTCAAAGTATCTACACGGCAAATTGTTTGTATTACCTTAATTCGATAGGGTTTCGTATCAGATTCATACGCTAATTTCATTAGTCTTTCTATCTCTCTTGTTGACTTCTGTTGAATGCTGCGTGCCCTTCTATGCGTCGAAACCTTGTTGCATTTTCTTGATGTGGTACTTCCGTGAGTTAAATGACAGTCTAGATACTGAGTAGGGGAACATATTGCCTTTGCAACACGACCTGTAGTTCCAGCTGATCCCTCTAGCGCTTGCTCACATACACAATATAAGGCGTTTGATAACTCCCATTTTTTGAAATCCTTTTTATACACTTTGAAAAGATTTTCGTCGCCAACTAATCTACAATTAAACAAGAACGTGTTTGTTAAACACAAATGCCCCCGGCTCAGATTCTTGTCAGTAGCAATACTTCAAAAAATGTTTACCCATTCACTCAGTTATGGACAGAAAAATCACCAAAAAATTGTAAACACAAGTTTTATAGCTTGACAAAGCCATGGCATTTTGTAATTGTGAAAAATATAAGTTGCCAAGTCATTGCTCTGACTAGTGAAGTTGAAAAATATTCAACTTCATGCAAGTTATCTTCCTACAAAATATGAAATACATCTGTCATTAAATAAAGGCTGTATGGGCAAAAGTGTAAAAATCTATTTTGAGCACTGGTGACCTTGACCAAACTGACCCCTAACTATATCCAAAAGAAGAATACCATGTAAGTTATCTTCCTACCAAATATGAAATACATCTGTCAATAAATAAAGGCTGTATGGGCAAAAGTGTAAAAATCTATTTTTAGCACTTGTGACCTTGACCCAACTGACCCCTTACTCCATCCAAAGGAAGAATACCATGCAAGATATCTTCCTACCAAATATGAAATACAACTGTCAATAAATAAAAGCTGTATGGGCAAAAGTGTAAAAATCTATTTTTAGCACAAGTAACCTTGACCCACTGATCCCTACCCCAATCAAAAGGATGAATACCATGCAAGCTATCTTCCTACCAAATATAAAATATATCTGTCACTTAATAAAGGCTGTATGAGCAAATGTTTAAAAATCTATTTTTAGCACTGATGACCTTGACCCAACTGACCACTAACTCCATCAAAGTTTATGTTTCTATCAATTATAAATAACATCTGTCTATAGAATAAGGTCAATACACCTGTAAAAATGTAAAAATCTATTTTTAACATTGGTGACCTTGACATTGGTAACATTGACCTTGACCCAAATGACCCCATACTACACCCAAAGAAGGAGGTGTTTGTATTAAACTAAGACATCAACTAAAAAATAAAGGCTGTATGAGCAAAAAGGTTTATATTTATTTTTTAAACCAGTGACCTTGACCTTGACCCTAGAGACCGCTTACTCAAAAAAAATTAGAGGACCATCAAAGGTATCCACCTACTATCAGTAAAGAAATTAAGCAATTAGGAGAAATTTAAGATAAATCCAACTTGCCGAAATAGGTTAACCAGACAAGGTCCTATTTTCAAAGTGAAAAAAAGGAAATAACTGGGAAATATGGATGACACAGTTATATAACTTGGCAATATCATGTGCTTTGTATTGATAAGTAAGTGTGGAAATTATAAAGCCATAAGTATAGATAGAACTTAAGATATTTCCAACTTGCCGTTTTAGGTTAACCATTATTCATTTTCTAAGTGCTGAAAAGGGCAATAACTTGGTAAATATGAAAGCCAGAGTTATGAAAGATCATGTAATTTGTATTGATTAGTAAGTGTGTAAACTTACAAGCCATTTGTATAGGTAGAACTAAAGAAAATTCCAACTTGCCGTTCTAGGTTAAACTCGTACGGACAGACGGACAGACGGACGGACGGACGGTTCAATCACTATATGCCCGGGGGCATAAAAATATATGAAATAAAGAATAATTTTATTATATGCTTTGAGAATCTAAAACAAGAGGTAATTGACGCTGTTACAGTTACAGTTACAGAAATAAAAACACCACATTTATGGTGATTCTTAACAAGTTTATTCGAAAGTGAAATGTATCTAGCTAAAAGTAGCCAAGTATTGATATAAACAACAGAGATTCATACTTCCAACTTGTAGAAAAATCATTATGGTGACGTTTATAATTAGGTAAGTCGTATCGTGTCGGGATTGTTATCCCATCTCTCCTTTTTAAGTCATTGTCTGTTTTTCCATCTAAATACCCACAAAGCCCTTCTGTTTGTTCAAGATCTTTTGGGGCCATCATTATATCTACATTCATGAAACCGTTGTATGTTCCTACCCCGTGTAGTTTTGCATCTACCCATGTACCAATTGGTGTAAATATCTGCAATTGTCATTCCAACAAGCTTATTTTTAATTTTGAATCCGACAAGGACTTTATTATACGAAAATACACGAGTTTTCAATATGTCATATTAAGAGTTTGATTAAGTATCAATGTAACGCAGTTGAATAAGTTGCGCATAAAAAACTGCTTAAAATACTCTTACTTGATAACGGTGCCCTCTTTCCTTTACCACAACTTTCAAAATCCCTCCATTTTCACATGAGAGAAATTCTGTAAATCGTACATTGTTACATAGATTTATCGCAAACACATCTGCACCTGCGCGTATAATTAGACCACACGTACACAAGGCTGCGTTATTGTTACACCGGTTTGTTTTCTCTAAAACCTGTTTAAGCAAGAAAATGTGTGTTTAAAATTTAATTAATGCGATATTTCTGCTTTGCGGATTGGTACTTATACCGGTACATGCAATTAAGTAAGTTTTAAATGTATTAAGCTATATATTGTAAAACCTTCTTATAAACTTTATAAATTATAAACGGCAAAATATTCTTGTTACTACATTGGCCGGTTCTTGAAACATTTCTTCACACAACGTCTCTATTTATTGACAAACGTAAACAGATTAAAACAATCTAAAGGCTTTAAGGTATGTAATATTTCTATGAACACTTTCTATTAACAAGTATATCTTTGTCCTTGAACCCTTGGATTTACAGCTTTTCAAATATCATAAATTAGCTAAAATATTTGAATTATCCATTTAGCTCTAAAATGGAAAAGCACTCACAAATTTACTATTCTGTCTATGTTTATACGGAAAAAACACAACAACACTAGATAATATGAAACACAACCTCACACACACATTAACGAAATCAATGCTTATCATCTATGTACTAGTATGTGCAGTCCTCAAAAAAGGATAATTTTCCTTACTTCTATATCATACTTTGTATTTCTGTAGAGTAGAAATTCTCCCTTGTTCTGATTTTCGTAGTGGCTAAAATATAAGAAACAAAATACTTTTCTGGAAGTGGCAATATTTTGACACTGAATTTATTACATGTCACAATATTTCAAATTTATTTTAGATATAAATTGGCATACTTTAACAATAAGCTTTCTTTTTTATGAAGTAAGATGTTTCAAACAAAGGAAAAAATTAAAAAGGTGTAAATAAATCAATCCTATAACGTTTATTCAAATTTGTTTTGCTATGTTTTTCAAAAGACCAATCACGTCTGATGTGTGTGTGCGTCAATCATTTAAAATCACATTAAGATGAATTTAGAAAAGAATAAGAAAGAAAGAAATGCAAATCTTATATAAGACATCAGGAAATAAATGAGGTGTTTTGAGTTGGGTGCCTTGTACACAGTTGTGGTGCCTTAGATTTTTATCGTACGTTTGATGCACTGGGTAAAAGAGATGTAAGGTAAGTAGATGTTTGATTTTCATACCATTGCTGTAGCATGTATAGGTAACAATAAACAAACAATACTTACTATCCATCTGCAGTCTTCATATGAGGGTCAACTCTTGAGTAACACACTTTGTCTTTGTACGCTTTCCTATCATTGACAACAACCTATTTAAATGAGTGAATTAAAGTTATTAAAATGAATTGCTCCATAATTGTTAGTATGCAATACCACAAGAAATTTTGTTGACCGTATTTAGCATAATTCAAGACATCAAACCATGAAAGGACTACATATGGTTGTTGGTGGTAAGTGCGAGATACATGATTCTATATTATATATAGCTAGGTTACAGTTACGTATCAGTTATCCAGAATACTCGTGTTTATAATATCTTTTTTTCTCTTTCAAAGGAAACAAACTGCAGCATCAATAATATATGTAGGTTTATCTTTTGACAAATTGTGAAATGTAGTCGTTTCGACAGGAGTAATAAAACAAACCTGGACATTATGTGCCTGATATTGTGTCCACCATTTATGTCCGTATTCCGTGTCCGTTCGAAGTTGTAACGTAAAGTCAAGTCTGTCATTGTAATCTTCGTCTATCGTAGTTACATTAAAGTAAAACACCTCTTCAGGGTCCCATTTTTGTCCCATTTTTAAACCCTAAATGTAAAACAGATTTCAATTGAACCATAGGCAATCTTAAGTATTTGAATAAAACACTATCATTATTGACAAAAATATTTTAAAATGAAGGTTTTCTTTCTATAAATTGTCTTATCGTACACATTTTTATATTTTATTGACAATTGGTTGTAACATTTATGACAGTCATGTTACTAGTATTACTTCAAAAATATCAATTAAGTGTATAAAATTTCCAAAAGTTGGTTTACGAAAAGCAATATTTTATCTGAAATTGAAAATGATAAGCTGACTTTAACATTAAAAATTTATTGAGAGTTACCTTTATTGAGAGTTACCTTAATATCCTGTCCGCAAACATGGCTATTTTTCACTTGCGCCACATTAGCACTGTCACACCTATAGCCTACCGGATCAAACATACCCACACCCAGGGAACATGCGGGGTTTTCTGTTGCACTGTTGTATCTGCACCCTAAAGGAACCGTAAGCTGGAGTTTAACTGTTTCTGTGCCATCTTTTGGCAAATCAATTCTAGGATTAAGGACCTTTAAAATACAACAACGTTTTTACATATGCTGTGGATTTTGGAGAACAAATTAGATATTATTTTTTTGTAGAGCGGACTAATAAACAGACACAAGTGTTCGTTATGTGTCGCGTTATTGGAGATATGCCGTAAGAGCTTTAAGAATGATCATCCGAATTAGTTTAAGCAGAAATATGATAGCATACAAAAACAATCTTTTTTCGAATGTATTCTGAAATGCTGTACAGTTAAATGTGACGACTTTTCTTACTTTGATTCCAACAAAATAGTCTGGACTTGAAACAATTTGTGTCGCGTGTCCTGTTGCGTCTTGTAAAACTCGAACGCCGCATTTTAGCTGAAATATCCAGGAAACAATATCAAGTGTTTTTTTATTCAAGCATTTTTTTCGTATGTACGTGTATTGTCTTCTATTCCATACAGTATAAATAATGTACTCTATATAAAACTCTATATAAAATGGAGACATATTTTGTTAATTTTAATTGTAATTTTTACATTTATATGAACTGAACATATCTTGCTTTAAAGTATAAAAATTTAATCATTTAAAATTTAGAACATCAAGTTAATGCAGAATATAATATGGATTTCCTTACTGTAAATCCAAGTGGTATCTTATCATCAGTAAATGTTTTTTCATCCAGTATTAGATCTTGTAAAGTCTGTGTTGGCCCACGAATTCGAAAGACATTTCCATTGAAATACCTATCAACAATAAGTAACTTTTGATAATTATGTTTCATTTAATTGTTTGTGTGTATTGACACATAGATACACACATGCATGCATGCGCACGCACGCACGTACACACATATATTTGATATGATAAACAGTAACAAATTGACGTAAGTTCATTGCATTTTATTGTTATTTGTTATCCTGATATCTTTGTCTTCGTATTGATCAATTTAGATTAGATTTTTATTTGTTCAATTAATCTTATTGTTAGTTCCCTTTGTAAAAATATGATATATTTGAAAAAAAAAGTTTTCTAACGTGAAAATGAGGAAGAACTAACAGTGAACGAATTAGGCCAGCAATGTTGTGAAATGTTTGGGCTAAGAAGAATCTTTCGCGAAGTGGGACAAATATGCATGTTCATAGAAAAAACCGAACTTGCTTGTTGGGTTTACCGAAAATACTATATCATCCTTTTCAAAAGATCCGGTGAATTGAAGGATGTACAGTATATATTGATATCTAAGACAATTACAAGGTCCGTGATTTTTAAAGTTATATTGAGCCAAAACTCAAAACTAAGAGCGCTTACTTCGTAATTATTTGTTTATCAAAGTTGCAAGACAAAAACAGTTTTCAAAACAATGAAATCTCGATGTAAGCACGTTTGTCAAAATGGAGTTGATAATCAAAATGTTTTGTTTGACGTTGACAAAATTTTAATGTTAGCAGTTAGTTTTCAAATGGTAATGAAGTGAATGTTATACAATTATCTAATTTCATCGATAAGTTAGAATTGAAGTCATATTTAGCTAGGTTACTTATTTTAAAAAAGTTTTGTATTAAGTAAGTAAATTTTGTTAAGTGTAAAATAAATATGACAGCACATACCAGTTAACCGCATAAAAATAGTCTGCTTGCTGATTAAATTGGCATGTGAATTGAGTGTAAGGCGTGAAGTTAATTGTGTCAACCCATTCACCATTTATTAATAATTTCACATTTTCTTGTATAAAGTGCAAGCTAGGAATGACCATGACATTTTCAATACTAACATCTGTAGGCGGGGGCGAGAAATCTGTAAAAAAAAGAAATCTTATCTCCGAAATATAACGATGTCTTACTACTCGTATTTTGTATTTCATGCTGAAACCAACTTACGTCTGCAAGATATTTGATAGAAGGTTAATATTTACTTAATAATATAATCTAGTGTAACAAATTAATCAGGTTTACAATTCAATATTGCTATTTGGTCCGAGTCTGATAGAGTGATATTAAAGGTATTCAGATTGAATAAAAATGATAATGTGGTATAGGTAAATATTTTATTTATGTAACACATGAAGACATTTAAGTTGTAATAACGCACTCGGTTGCCCCTTAACATCATAATGATGTTTTATATTAACAACTGATGCGCAATATGGCTAACACAAACAAGTGCAATAAACAGACGTTTGAATGCAAGTCTACAGTAGTCCTTTTATTGTACATTTGAATTTGTAAAATATCTGTCTTTAAAATCTTCCATATATATATATCAACAATTTTAAGATTGATAAGATTGTTCTAAAATAGCTTACAGTCCAAACACAACAACCAATTCAAAGTTAAAACATAATTGAACTATATTGTATTTAATCAGTGTTAACTTTTATCAACATAACAAAGAAGCAGTGTCTTATCTACATTTTAATTACACATTCAATCAAATAAAACAGATGTAAAATTACTAAATAACCACCTTTCACTTTTGAGAATAGATAAAAAATGACACCGTCACCATCTTAAAACGCTGAAACATTCTGTTTGAATGTAAATTTGAAACACATACTTTATCTAAAATTGTTTTTATGACTGTAATAATAGCAGTGACCGTAAAAGTGAAGACTGTAGTTTATAAAATAAATGTCGTTCGTTCATAAAAAGAATGCAATATGTGTCTTTTTTCATATCTGTCAAGATATTTTAAATCAAGACAATAATAAATAATTGTATTTATTTCAAAACCATTACAGTTGTGTTTTATCGATTCAATTAAAAAAACTTAGACAAAGTAATGTTTTATGAACGTATGAAAATGGTGTTTACTTACTTCCATCGTCATTCTGCAGCGATGGCGGATCTGTAATAATCAAACATGTAAACTCATTTAAAAAACATAAAAAAGATTTGCAGATGGGCAATGAATGCCAGTAAAACATAGCATTATATTTAGACTAAAATTAAAATACAATGTAAAAATTGTATTTTATAGATGAAATTAAGAATATATATGTATATACTTTTAGTGGTGTTTCCTTTATCTTACCAAAACAATAAGCAGATTGCTGTTTTGTAGAAACGAGAAAATACTGAATTTTCTCTTCGCATTTTCGAATTTGGATATCATAAGTGAAATCGCAATCATCAAATGTGCTGCGAATACAAGCCACAGCACCTACAGGTGTTTCCGACAATGTTTCAGGATCCGGATGTGTTCCTGACAATATAAATATTTTAAGTACTTGTAATTAAAACTCTGCAAGTTACATTGCTGATGGAAATACATATCTTAACTAACTGTATAACCTGACATATTCCTGATATTCTGCAATAAATTATACGAGGTACACATATATCAAACATCTTTTGATAAGCGTGCTTTATTTATCTATTTTCGATTTTTTTAAATGTTTTCATGAAAAGAATTATTTCATAGATTATGTACCAAAATTTTACAATAAGTAATTTTGTAGAGAACTCCAAAAGAAGTTAAACAAACAGACACACATACCTTGAATATAAATTGGTTCATATCCGCCGCAGGAGAAATGATCGGGCATTTTGTTTGAGTCTGGCATCAAGTACTGTTGCTCAACTTTATAGACATTGAACCATTGGTCAGTCAAAACATAGTCATTTATGTAAGGGTCATTTAACCCATCAGCTTTATAGTTTCTCGCGCGTCTCTCTAATTCCGGAAGCAATTGCACATCGTTGCATCCTTGAGGTTTTAATAAAAGTAGGTAAACAAATGAAATGGAAGTCATCATATGTACGTAAATGGTTCAAAAATGACATGTTATGAATGAAATGAGGATAAAATGAGCAACTGAATGATGTATGCTGATACCCTACCTATAGTCGCAGTTATAGTGAGCTATTGTAGAATAGCTCATGTAAAAAGAAAATCTTTATTTTCTAAAACATAGAAAGTTGCTTTAAAACTATTACAGTAATTTTTGATGGTATCATTTTGCACTTATTTTATCAAGAATCTTCCAGCTTTGCATTACTTTCAACTTATATACCACAATAGTGAACAATACTTTTCTAATATCCTATATCCTGAGGACATACACAGACCAGATGTATCAATCTTCCACACAGTGATCTCCCCTTACAGGATTAGATAGATCTCTGCCATCAAAACATTTTCCTCAAGATTTTTGACGATATGAAGTTTTTTCAATTCTGTATTTATTTTAAAAAGTAAACACGTTTTTGCTAATGTTTCAAGATCGTAAGATGTTAAATGGGCACTAAAATTAAAAATAATTTTGGAAACATAAATATTATGAAAATAATTGTAAATATTGAACCTTTTTTTCAAAATCAATGGCCGCTTTCGAAAGTTATGTCGCTGTTTATTACAGATAAAACGATTGTTTAACGATTTCATTGGCGTATCCGCCATCTTGACACAACGGTTACTGGCCGAAGCGTAATCGGTGTGCGGAAATTGCAGATGTATATGAGGTATTATTTAAGTAACTAATTAACTTATTAATCAACGTGTTTATTGAATAACGTATTTCCTTCTGAAAATTAGTTAGCTTTCCCTATGAATATGAATCGATTTTAGATTTGATGAAGTTATCTCAAAAGCAGTATAATGACAAAAATAACTCTTTTTGTGTTATTTGATATGCGTAATGAAACAAATATATTTCTATGAAACTTTATGACCAAACAACTAGTGCTTATTTCTTTTCCCATCATTACTTTCCTTCTAAATAAAAAAAATAATTGTAACCAAATATTAGACTAAACATACCTGATACAATCAAGATATACTGCGCAAATAAAACAACTTTTAAATTCATAATCTGTGTTCGCGTTACATCGATATTATACGCCGGAATGATATGACATAAAAAGTTGAAATATATATATGAAAGTAAATTTATAGATATAAGTTATAAATCTTTAAAGACAGACGTTCACTGAAGCACGATTATCGTTTATCAGTGTTATGTTATTGGATACTTCATGACAAAAGATAAGCATGAACCAATCACAAATAAATGGCATGTATTTAAGGGAAGAGTAAATGCCAACTTCATTTTAAATTAAAGTGGTTTTACATTTATTTTATTTTTTTACTCCATGTACCTCTGTCATGTATGTCACGAAGTATTGTTAGAAATACAAATGTATCATTCAACAAGTTTATTTTTGAGAATTTGTGGGGAATTTCTAAAATGTAACTACAAATGAATGTTAATCAGAAGAACGGGCATTATATCTATTATCATCGTATTTGCGACTTTAAGTCCTTACGTTAACATTTTTTTTCACGAAATGAATTGTTTCATTACAATATGTCTGTTCCCTTATGATATTCGTCCTTAACTTTTGACAAATTACTGTAGCATTAATTTATTAATTCAGATAAAGAATACAGAAATAGTCCTTAAGTAGCTATCGATCTATGTAAATGATGTGCGTTACCAAAGTTATGTTAATTATTGACAGGAGTTGATAAAAGATTTTTTCCAGTGAAAAAGTATGTAAATGTAAACTAAAATTTCTTATTTTATATAATAAACTTTAACTACGTGTTGTACATAAATGACTGTGTACTATTTTTACTATCTACCAAGCTGAATTTTATAATATTGTATTGTATATTATAACTTGTAATTCAACCAGATGGACATCTTTTTGATATTATATTGCGTAGTCTTGAATTATGCTGTAATAAACTTAAAAACTTGCAAAACTTGTAAATGTGCACATTCATTTCGAAATAAATCATGTCAATTTGGTAATGCTAAAGAGATTACCCATGGTACGAGTTTGACATTTACAACCGGGGCACTAAAAAACTCTGCACACGCACGCGTGTTTAAGAGTGTTTGTTTTTCTAGTACGGATTATAAAAAATATTTTGTAAACAAAAACGATATCGCAAAACAAATACTGACATCATTTGAAATTTATTGTTTTATGTTTGCAGACTGTTGAGTGCCAATTTTTATCTGTAGCCGGATAGATTTTGTATTAAATGAATTGATTTGATCAAATTTTATCATATTCATATTCTGAACATTATTTTAGTTGTATTGCTGCTGCAACTTAATGTAAAACGTAAAAATGGAGAAAATAATTGGGATTGTGTTATTATACAGCATTGTATCCGGTAAGCTTTTGTTGTTTTATGATTGATTATATTTTATTGTTTTGCTCGACCATTTTTTGTTTAAATCAACATTGCAATAAGGCATTTCTTTATATTATTTAATCATTGTCAATTTTGCAAACTGAAATTTTGCAACTTTCACAATAATTTTGTTTACTTAAAACATTTTTTTGATTTAACTGGATTTCAATTTTAAAATTTTAAAACTAAAAAAGCTCATCGTGTAAATGTATACAGTCATGTAAAGTTTATAAATCTACTTCAAGATTATTGAATTCTTTTGAAAAATGTTTAAATATATTTCCTTAGCTTAGTACCTACAAATGAACTTCTTAAAAATTAAAAATGATAATTACAAAAAATAAAAGGCGAATAATATTTTTTCATTAATCTATATTTGTAATTATATCTGACCAAAACACTCCATTTTATCAAATAACATGAAATAATTTTTGTGAGGCTTAAGATCAATTTTGCTTATTTGGGGTTTATTTGTTGTTTTTGTATTATTTTTTATAACAAAAATTTGGTTGTTTTTATCTCCTTTTTTATTTTGTTTTCAGTTTTTGCACAAAGAAATTGTAAAACGATCGATAGTACGGGTAATAAAAATGTTTTGTTTCGGATTTTCATTTAGAAAAAAAAAAGAAATTTATAAACCAATGAATGAAACGCAGAAACAGAAGCAATATAAATTTAATTAAACGTACTTTTACATATTTTATAGGTAGATGCGGTATGACATGCCATTCCTTTTAAAACCAGTAAGAGTCATAGAATAAAATTCCCTTCTTTCTTCTTACTTAAATTTGCAGAAAGTAAAATAAATAACTGCATTTCTAGAATAGGTTATGATCACATATCTATAATTATCTTATTTCAAAATAGATCCGTGTTTACGCTATAACAGCAGAGAAATGCCATATTTGTACAGTCGACATCCATATATTAGGTATTCGAGCGAAACCAGTGACATCAACAAATTTTGTGATTTACATGCATTAAATGATGGTATTTGGTATATAAGTGACTATAATATTACACAGGGGTGCGTTCAACAAGAATCGTGTGGCTCACGATTGCCAATTTGGCTAAATGGTATGTACTTATGGTAATGTTTTGCAGAGTATAAATGTTTCAAGCTGTTAGAAGAATTTCGATATGTAGCTACGCCCAAAGATTTTTTTTAAAAATAAAAGAAACTCGTAAAGAATATTAGTGTATTGTAAATTCAAGAGACATTTTTTCTAATTATCTAAAAGAATTAGAATTCTTTACATGTCAATGGGATATGAGCTTACTTAAAAGTTAGCCTATTGAATTTGACAAGCTGTAAATAATATCTGTAGAAAGCTAGTTTAAAGGCTAGTTCAAAACATAGGATAAAATAATGTTTTAATTGAAGTAAAAATGGACATAAGTGTAAATGGTATGCAGCTTTGCTAGCAAGTTAATATTTTTGAATCTTATACGAAATAGAATTACATTTAATTGTATATCTCCATTTAAGTTTTGTTAATTATTTAGATATTTCTAGGCACAATTCCAAGTACCAGCGAAGGTGCGGTTAACCGTTCAGGATGCCTCAGAAATTTTGATGAATGTTGTGCAACTTCGTACAAGTTAATGATAAAAAACTGCGGCTTTTACAACGTTTACTGTTTTTGGGAATTACCAAATGGTTGTCCACAGCGATATTGTTTTGGTTTGTTCTATATTCTTACATTGGTAAAAAGAATCCTTTACGGCTGAATTATTTAGAAAAAAAAAACATTGAAACAATATGTAGCGATAAAATATCTTTAACTGTGTATATAACAATACTTAAAATAGCCTTCAGAAATAATTTCAAAGAAACGCAAAATGTAAAAATGTGCTAAAAAGATTGATTCATTTCAGATATTGACCTGTCTAGAACTACAACCACCACCACAACAACCACTACTACAACAACAGCCTCTACCACCAGTGTTGGAACGCAAACAAAAAGTTCTGTTTAAATTTTATAAGTAAAATATTTCACAAAGCCCCATATCTAAATTAAAAATTAAACAATATTCATTAATATTTCTTAATCGTTCCTTTTTATAAAAACAGAATAAACAGTATATTAAATCAGAGTGTTATATATATTATTTATTGATACACAATATTAAGATATAACCAACTTAATCTTATCAGGTGAGAATGGAGATGATAAACAAGTCATTATTGGACTGTCAATAGCAGTAGCAGCGGCCGTGTTTGCAGTCCTTGTGCTTTCTGGTTTTATTGTTATCCTGAAAAAGTTAGTAAATATTTTAGCTCTTTTGTTGGTCTACATGTATATTTTTTATTTTAAATCCACTGACATGATATTTTAAAAATGATGAATATATAGTAAGATATACTTTAATAATTATATAATTATATAATATAATTATAAGTTCACCTCGATAGTTGCATACCTATTTTATATCTTTCCTGACTGTGTTTTTGTGTGCTTTACAAAAGCAGATAAACCCGATTAATATTTACACATAGAGAATTTAATTGGATGACATATTTTTACAAAAGTAAAAAGAAATTTCTTTTTTTTCTCCAGAAAACTTGCAAGCTCAGTGCTTCCAACAACTTTTTCTGGGTGAGTACTTATCCCATTGTAATTTTATATTAACTTCTTTCTGTATACACTTTTTCACTTATTTGTCAAAATTATTTGTCTTTTAAAAGAATCCACCACTGAAGGTTTTTGACATGACGGAACTGGAAATATATTTTTTTTAGATTAACGTTCCATTTGACATTACTTTTGTGCAAAATTCCAGATCATTTGCTCACTCCGTTCTTCCAAAATTATCATTCTTTTTGTGAAAAATGGCATAAATTGAACAGCGTTGAACTTAAATCTATGGAATACATAATATAGCACGATAATACGATCTTCAATTATACTAAATGTATTTCCTAATTATCTTTTCCTTATCTTTCTGTTTTATTTTCTCCAGTTGGTCTATGTACAAAATTCAAATTTTATGCTTTAGGCTTGTTCTCGTTTTCGCATATATATTTCTGCTGTCGGAATGATAATACCATGGTTATTTTATTATATTTATGTTTACAGAGAGAAAGTTGCCATCTACTAGAAAAAAAATCATCCGTATGTATATCTTTGTTAATTAAAAAGCCTTTTCCCTTTGTTTGATAAAATGAACAAATGCAAAAATTATTATCTTTTGTCTTACCGATTTTGCATAAAGCATATATCTTACATATAGTAAATAAAATTGTAGCAATATGATAATAGACGGCGATATATGAATTAGTTTTATTTTTTTCGTTATAGGTTTGAAGCAGCACTGAAGTATCATAACGACGTAAATAATTCAATTTGGATTTAATAAAACTTTGAATTTGGCATTATGTTGCGTTACGATTTTATATGACATATTTGCTTGTTAATTTAAACAGATGTGTAGCCATGGTTTGTATTCAGCAGAATTTATTTAGAAATTTAGAAGAAAAAAAATGTGTGCAAGTGCAAGTTGTGATTATCTTAAAACCATATTACTTAAGAGAGTTTGTATTGACATTTTTGGTGATCGTTGACGTTTGCTTTTAAACATTATTGGTAAAACTCTGCTTCAACATACGAAGAAACCCTAATTGTCTTTTGTTAATATTTCAAATGTAAGGTTATGTTGTTTATTCCGTACTTTTCAAACAATACACTTGAACATCAAGACTTGAAATCAGACGGAGAGAGCAGAGAGATTTGTTATCAAGTTGTTTTCCCATAAATTTTAGCTTAAGTTCAGTAATATTGAACCTTAACAATGTCACACAATATATATTATATTGAGCGAAATCGGAAAAAGAATGAAAAAGTGTAAAGCATATGTATTACAAATGTACTCTTTTAAGATTGTTTAGGTTAAATGCATTATGCAGTCAAAAGTTTGAAAACTAAAAAATACTTAAATTGTAATATAAACACATAGTGTAGTTCAAATTGATCATTTATGTGACGCAGTATGCTTACTATTATTCTAGTTATGTTTTAAAATGTTATAATGATGATTTTTTTTGGGTTGTTCTTAGTTACATGTTTACTTTATTTCACTTTACCTGATCATTTTATGGTCAACGTAAGGTTTCGTGAACCTTTCCCGTCCGTCCGCCGTGTGTGTTTGTGTGCATCAACACTTAAATATCTGCACAGTAGCCGTTTGATCACTCTTTCATGGAAATTGCACCACCCGTAGAGTTTGATTCCTTTCTTAAAGTGAACTGATGGCTAGTCCTAGTTTTGACCCGTGAAAGAGCCGTATATTTTTTTAGAAAGAGAATTTTGTCTGTCATTCAATTTTTAAGATTTGTTTTAGGCGTTTAAAGATCCAATCATTAATTGTTTTCTTAATTTTGACGAAATTTGTCGTAAGAAATTTTAGTTATTAATATAGTTTATTAACAAATTATAACAATTATAACAAATTAAATTTGACCTAATCCTTGAATGACATTGACCTTACTTAATAAATATTTTTTTATTGAATTGTCCACAACCTTGTTTCTTTTTATTCATATTTTGAGAAAAGAACGTATTATACAAAATCTCCGTGAGGAGTCATTTAATTTAAGTTATTTGATAAAGGATTTTCTACATCAATTGACGCAAGACCATCTTGTACACCATTGTCTGACCATTAAACTGATTCATAAAAGTATTTATCTATCATGCACATTCAAAGTCGTTTTAGTTCTGTGGTAAAAACTGGATTATTATGTTTTCATCCTGAGGTCTTCCTCCACCAATAAAGCTGGGACGTTGCCATATGACCTTTACTTCGTGTGTGTGACATAAAACCAAATCAAACAAACAAAATTTCTTCCATCATGTTAGGCCGCAAATCATTTTTTTCTGTTATTAAACCAATAATTTAAGGAACTATCTAATCTGACTCCCTAAAAGTCCCATAGATAGGTTGATTATTTGAAAACCAACATCTCGCAATCATTGTATTATGCGTATTCATGTGAAGGATTTACGAAGATCATTTTGTTCCTGACTTAATTATACATTTTTCATGGTTTTGTCTTTTATTTATTAATTATGTTTTGTAAATTTATATTAAACATATATAACCAACAAAACTTGTTATTATTTAAAAGCTATCAATATCTGCCTTCGAAGTGTTGTAGTGTTAAATATGCCGAAACGATACATACTATGCAAGTGTGAAAATTACAATCATTACCCAAACTGATTTTTGAATAAAAGGTACATGTATTTGTAGTATATAAAAATTGTTAAACATATTTAACGATTTAAACTAAATGTGAATTTGTTTATTTTATGCAAATCATATAAATGTATAATGTTTCATTTTCAACAATTTTTAGTGTAAAGAAATAACATGCTGTTTTGTATCTCCATACTTTGTTATTCTTTTGAGCAAATATTTTGCCTTTATTAACTTTTGTTCAAAGTATAATGCATAGTAAATTTATTTTTGCTATTTGGTGTGTGTTGAATTTTATTTGTTCAAAATACACTTACAAATTTATAGCAATCGGAGTGAAAAGTACTTATGCTCGCGAATGAAACAATTTGATTAATATAGGCTTGCAGTTATTTATAAAGTGAGTCTATTTGTACACTGCGATTGTTATCAGTTTATGTAGTTAAAGACGATGCAAACCAATACGCAGAAACTATAAGACATAATAGTGTACGAACTGGATTACACTCCTTTTTTAAATAGTCACAGGCAAGAATACAAGTTAGTTTTAAACACTGGCAGATTAATTAATTATTCATGTATGTTGGATCAGAACAATACTGTAGCGGAAGAAACAAGAACCCAAGCGAAACAGTATTATTTCCTCATTCGACCGTCACAAGGCATATAACAAAAACACCGCGCATGTACTCTGGTGCAGACATAATATGCGTAAATAGGCACAATCTAGCGGACTGACTAAATGTGTGCATGCATCATGGGATTTCATTATAAATCTGATGAATAAATCGCCCAAAGTAGACGATATTTTGAGTTCAGACCCTACGCCCCTAGATTTAAGATCAAGGCAGATTTTAAAATCGTCATATAATCTTAAATACAGTATGAAACGGTGTCCTGTTTATAGTATTTACATGCATGATCGGATTTCAAATACAAATTTGCTTCTTTAAAAAGAAGCATGCGAGACGTCTTTTTGCTGCTGTAGAAGATTTATTTAATTCGAAAATATTTGGGGTTAT
Source organism: Ruditapes philippinarum (assembly GCF_026571515.1). Lineage (NCBI taxonomy): Eukaryota > Metazoa > Mollusca > Bivalvia > Venerida > Veneridae > Ruditapes > Ruditapes philippinarum. Next base: position 46,471 of record NW_026852938.1, read on the forward strand.
TTTGCATAAAAGACACAATGAATGGTTATAAATTACAATTATTTAACAAAATAAAATTCATTATATATATTGAATATGGTATCATAATGAAAGTTTGTTTTACACTTCATTTTTTAAAGACATTTTCTACAGTTTTATGAAAATTTAATCCTTTCATAGAATTTTCTAAATTTTATGTATGATAAGTAAAATTTAATGGCGAATTCAAAAAAAGAAAGAAAAATATATGTTGACGTGTTGGATTTCTTGAAAAATGGCAGTTTCCATGGTAACCGTATATCTCAAAACTGTCAAAATAGCCAAACTATGTTATAACAAATAGAAAATGTATAAGATAGCTTAATACACACAACAAGCATTGTTTTATGCAACAATAACCTTATCTAATGATTCTGTATGAAACAAATGATAATCTGAACATATTTCTTAAAAAAATGAGTTTTCCATGTTCCTTTACCGCACAAAAAATGAGAAAAATAAACATGAATTTTATGAATAATTAAAGATATTGAAAAATTTCTTTCATAGGATTTTCTAATTTTTTTGTATGTTGTGTAAAATTTAATGACGAATTCAAAAATAAAAATAAAAAAATGTTGACGTGTTGGATTTTTTGAAAAATGGCAGTTTCCATGGTAACCGTATATCTCAAAATTGTCAAAATAGCCAAACTATGTTATAAAAATGTATAAGACAGCTTTTTACACACACAATAAACATAATTTTATGCAAAGCTTGCTTTATTTTAGGGCTCTGTATAAAACAAACGATAATTGGAACATATTTCTTTAAAAAAGAATTGTTCATGCTTTTTAACTAAACAAAACATGATAAAATAAACATTAATTCTGTAAAAAATTAAAGCTATCAAGAAATTTCTTTCACAGAATTTTCTACATTTTTGATATATCAAGTAAAATTTTATGGTGGGTTAAAAAATAGAAATAAAAATATATGTCGACATGTTAGTTTTTTTTGTAAACGGGCAGTTTCCATGCTTACCGAATATGTCAACTGTTCAAATTACCACGCTTTCTTAAGAAATATCAGTGTTATACTAAATGTATTGTCAGATATACAACAAAAACATGTTGTAATAAAAATTTCTTTTTCTTTTGATGTTATATTAAGTAAATGGTACTGAATTTGTTTTTAAAACAGGCTATATAGGGCCATATTATTTTTTCACTCGACTTGCATACGAACAGTAAGCAAGTATTTAGAAATTTACAAAGAAAATAATGAAATTCGGAACATTTCTTAGATATTATTTTTGTTTTTTATTCAACACTTTTTAAATATATCATTTTAAACTTCTTTGCCCAGTTGTCTGCCAGTAATCAAGTGGCGACGCACTTTCGCCACTATACCACAAGTGGGTGGGGTAACGCGCGCCGAATCATCATCAATGCTATCGTACTAATGCTAGGAGAAATATTTTATCTTATATTGTCTAAACGACCTCTTATTCTTTTGAACCGATCTCCTTCTGAACATTTAGAAAAATCTATTCTGTTTTATTTACTCATTATTTGCTTATAGCCGAAATTTAAACACTTATCCGAGTACTATTCAACTTGACCTTCTTTTTGAAGAGTAATTTTCCGTGATTATCTTTCTTGGAAGCGCATCACGATGCGCACAAAAAACTACCGAAAACATCTTTAAATGTTTTGAACGATTATATGCCGGAGCAATGGAATTTTTTCTTGGTGCATTAGGGATACTTTTTCTAAAAGGGAACAATTTATGTTATGTCATCAAACTAAATTTAAAATAAATGATATACACGTGTATATATATTAAAAGTAGTATCAAAATGAAAGTTTCTTAGCACATTTTTTTGGTTAATGTTTTGGTAAGTATATGGAAACATTTCCTCTACATTTTCCAAAACGGGCATAAAGTTTGTTAATCAAACAATTTAATGTCCCAAATTTACGTGAAAAATGTGTAAATCATTTGGTTACAATAAACAGTATATAAAGCTACAAACCTCCAATCACAAAATTTCACGAAAATCTTGAGAAAAATTTGTGCCATTTGCGCCAAAGATCTCAGTTGCGTTATTTAGTTATACCGGTTCAAAAGGAGCAGCAAAATATCGGTACACTGTTCACTCGGAATGGTGATATTGCACCTGTTATGTTCACTGTACTGTTACTATTTACCGGAACATGAAATAGTGAAACGCTATTCAGAAAACAATACGGTAATCGATTTATACAATTTAAAAGATTAAAACGGTATGAAACATCCACGTAGCGCTTAGTAACGTAAATGATATTTTCCGATTTTTCGTTTAAATTAAGTCGTATTTTGAAACGGAGCATGCGCAAAACAATTTTTGTAGACTGCTTCTAATGATTTTACGCTTTAAATAAGATTCGTTCACTACAATCAGATACGCAAAAATTAATGCCGCCAGCAATCAGTCTGAACACTGTGGAGAGGTCTGGTGACCTCTCCAATAAATGGTATTTTCAAGATCTGCGTTCCTAGGTATAATGGAAAAATATAAGGTCGAACACAGTATATCGTCTTAAAGAACTGGTCCTATTCGTGTTAGAGTATTTTCCGCCTATATTTGCTATTTATAGTTTACGTAAATAAAGTAATACTTATGGCTGAAATCGCACTATATATCCTATCCAAAAATAGCTCTATAGTCAATTATTACTATTATGATCAGATCAACTGAGAATTAAAAAGGAACAATAAGTCTAATAAAATTCTTCTCATTTTTCAGTCTCATTTTAAAATGCGTCGAGTTTTGCACAACGTATATCAAAAATCGTGACAAATTTGGAATATAAATATTTTGGAAAAAAATGAGATGGTAAAATGTTTGGCTTATTTTAAGCGTACGTATCTGTGGTACTATTCACAAATCTGAATAAGACAGACAGACAGATAAATATATTCAAATGAAATTGATAATCGCATATACCATTTACATTGCTTAGGTTGCAAGAGTCATTCATCTTACAATTAGATTTTTTACATTGACAAATACGACATAAATGAACCATTAAAGGAAATGAAATAATGTTACTAAGAAATTAACAATTTTAGAGTTTCTTTTCAATTTCAATCGTACACTCAAGTTTCAAGCTTAAATGGCCAATGTCTTTGGCGTTCTTATATATTGTACCTTTCTTCTACGATTTTGCCATACATCTCTTTGATATACTTAGTCTATATGATTCAAATGCCCATATCATATCAACCATAAAACAATGTTAAGGTTTTAACTTTCTAAAACTTAATGCAGCTTAATTACAGCATTCATTATGAATGCTCATCATCTCTTCATCTAATAAATAGCGTTATATATGTAGATTGAAGCCTTTGTATTCATTTGCAAAGTAGAGGAAAGATATTCCATCTTTTCCATAGCGCTTATGGTCAGACTAATTCAAAATAAGTCTTTTCAACTTGTTTTCTTTGCTTGCTTTTCATTCTCTTAGGAGACTGTTTCACCTTATCAAAACCTTTTGATGGTATGACAAACACTTATAAAACATAATTATATGATCTAAATATAGCTGCAATCTCATTGGTCAAAACAGTAGTCAACAGAACTTTTTTTTTATAGAATCATATTCACTGGGTGAAGTATCATATTAACTGGCTTAATTGAATTTTCCCAGTCTAAAAATAAATTGAGACTCATATTTAATGACTATATATCGTCGACTGTTAATTACGCCTGCTTATTAAAAAATGATTGTTTCGTTTTTGTTCCTTATGACATATTTCTCGAAGTTAAAGGTAATACCACAATGATGAGTATAAACTTCAATTACTTTTGTTTGCGCAGCGTTCGTAAAGTTGTTGCACGCCTGACACGTGCGTCTTTTTTCCCGCGCTTAAAGTTGTACATGTATAAGGTTGTACTTTCTGTTCTCATAGCCTATTTATAAAATAAAACAATTATTGACTAGTGCGCCATTAAATATGATGTGATAACTTTGTCCCTTTTGTATGTATTGGCTGCATAAATTATGTCAACATCTTGTCTTGAGCCAATGTCACCACTGTAATCGCACGGTTGGATAAAAAATTATTTTGTACTTGGATTTATAGCAATTATGATGGACATAGTCTTTATGATCTTTTTTTCAAAATTGCATGCAATGCCTTCTATCTTACCAACAAAAGCGTTTTTAAAGCAATAAATTCATAAAGAAATTAATTGTCGAAATAAACATTTATTGTGTCAAAACATGTGGCCAACAAAACACTCAGCCACTGAGTTTATTGCCACTTTACAACTTTAAAATAGATATTTCCTCTATATATCAATTCATTGTTAAGTGGTCCAAACTACTAGAGTGCCATAACTTAAAAATATCATAAATTGTATCAAACCACCGACTTTGATACTTAAGTACCCTATAATGAATAAATCAGTATACAAGTGTAATACATTATAAATATTCCTTATATAACATTGTGTAAATAAATGTTAAGTATTAAAAAATTCTTAAACAGGGTAAAAGTGTATTGAGTCTGTTTATAATAATACTCGTATAAGTATCTATAATAAATTTTCCATAACAATATATTACCGGTGTCAGACTTTCAAAATGAGATTAAGAATATAAGTCAAAATTAAACGTTATTTCTTTTTAAAACTCGTACGCCAAGCATAAAATAAACATGTAAAGCTTTAGTGCTTTGTCTTCAATTAAGAGAAAACATAAAGATGGCAAAGATTATTTTCGTGGCATTACATTTACTGTTCTATGTAAATGGTAAGTTTTAATTATTATCGTGTAAGAAAGAAAAGTAACTAAAATAATCGTAACGATATCAGTCGTGATCTGCATTTTCTCTTTTAGCGAGACCGTTCAAAAGTCCTGACTTTGTGAGCCAATGGTTTTATCTCCAGTCCATTCCGGGTCGTGAACGGATAGATGTGTTCCATCATCTTGGTGAAGTTCCTGATCTGGTTCAAGTTCAAGTCCGCAGTATCTCCAGTAACAATCCTGGCTTCATATTCCCTGCTATTGGTGAGTACAATTAACAATTATTATTTCTTTCCTTCTGATATAGTTTTTTTTATTTTTTTATTCAGGTTTGGAGCAGCAGGTTAGAATTTTCATATAGATTTTTAATTTTAAAGAGATTCTGACACACCAATAGTGTGCAATACCACATGCATTATCTCGAACCGTTATGAATAAAATGAAATGTATATTAAAGTAACAAGTACATATTCGGAGAAAAAAATGTTTACTGTATGTGTTTGTTGAGGCACTGCTGCATACCAAACATATAGAATTATATTATACATTGTCACAAACACATTGTTTTTATTATAAAGTATTATTAAAGTATTATTTGATATTTTTTAATGTATTACATTATTAATGTTGCAGTGTTTTTGTTATTTTTAAGAGTGTTTCACTTTATCAAAATGTCTTCCATCAATGTTTTTATATCAGAAAGCATTTTAGACGCAGTTCGGACTTTTTTTCTAGAACAATCTAGCAAGGAAATTTATGTTTTTAAGGGTGAAACGCTAAATAAATTCAATAGATTTAGATAATCAAAACAATTTATTTCTTAGGAATTGTTCCACGTGATGATGACGAGATTGAACCAAGATCCGGTATTGTTTATTTATATAACGAAAAGATGGTTACGATTTCAGCACAGAGCAAAAACAATCATTATCAAGGAAGGACAATATATACCGGTAATTAAGAAAAATATTGTAGTTAATTTTTGACTTACAAGTGGATACTAAGGTAAAATATAGGCACATATCAGAATGATAGCGATGTCCAAGAGCCTCTTGTTTTCGCTAAAAATGTTTCCAATCACACCATATTCAAATATCACAAGTTTTATGTCCATTAATTCTAGCATAGGCCTTAAATAGTCTTGTGACAGAAGAATGTTAACAGAAATCTAATAAGAAATATGTCAAATATTGTGTTTTGAGTCTTGAGAAGAAAAAGTTCAAATATCTTCATATGTGAACGACTAAGACTTCAAAGTGAACAAAAAGTAACTGAATATATCATTGTCTTCCATGTTTTTACATTTTTTGTATACGTTTTATCTGTTCTTCTTTTGCTTACAATAATCTAGAAAATTCAAATTATTGGGAAGGCCCAAACAATGACGACTCATTTGATTGTTATGTAAGAGTGAGAGCATGGAAAACGTCTTCAATGCCTGTCCCGGACTTTCAAATGAAAAATATAAAAATACATGCAGCCTGTGAAAAAGGTAAATATTGGTTTTAGATATTGAGATGTAATCATTAATTTTGCAATGAGATTATTTACAAATTATGACGGCTGATTTACGCCATGTCTTATTTCTGGTCTCCTGCAACACAATGCAAGAACGCAGTAGATCGGCACTCGAACATTTTTACCTTTCGTGGCGAAAATGCGAGTAGACGACAAAAAGAGGGAAACACTATTAGATAATTAATGTGCCACGTTAGTCGTCTCTTTATGTACTGCATGTTTATTTTTTAGCATTTTTCGGATTTAAGCATTGTCGAAAATTTACTTTTCGATTTTGTTGCATTGTTACATCAACGCATGATTGTACAAGCGCATGAAAACATAAATAGCAGCTAACACCATGCGATAACATAATAATACATATTTGTACATAAAATGTTTATATTATTTAAAACATTATTTTTTCATAAGCTTTTTCTTTCTATTTAATTTAACTCATTACTCGTGTGTTTGATCTTTGCCTCGATATTCACACAGGATGAACGGCAATGTCATGGCGAAAAGACAAAACACGACGAAGCGTAAATGTGCTACGATAACTAATCAATTTTATCGTCGTGAATCTAGTAATTAGTATTCGATATCCTTTTAAGTTATTATTACTCCGAACTTAAATGCACAATTCTGATATGATTTTATTTTGCAAATAAAGTAATGAATTTTCCTCTCAAATAAACCTATAAGATTAGCTTGTGTCAAAAGCATGGCGGCGTGGCCAAGTGGTTATCGCGTCGGACTAGTTATCTAAGGATTGCTGACCGCGTGGGTTCAAACCCTGTCAGGGGCAAGCTGATGTTTCCTTGAGGAAGAAACTTTACATTCATTGCTTAGTACTGGTTGGTTCCAGGAACGGATTCGAGAGTGTCTCAATAAGTTTATAGCTTCCAACACAATTGAACTTAAATAAATTTGTATAAACTAAACAAAAACATTGTAACTTTATACAAATTTATATGTACAATGTACTATACTGCTTATTATATATAAAAAGATGACCAAAAGAAGGGACCTTATTATTTGTCAATCTTCTGTTGGTACTTATTTTTCGTCCCCAACTATGACATTCTACCTCGATAGGAAAAACACACAATGTCTCGATGTTGTAAATTTGTCTTTTTACATAATACTGTTTTCCTAGAAATGTTTGCGGATACAATATTTCGCGTTTTTCACAATGTCGGCATTTTCGCGAAGACAAACCTTCGCGGATATATAGTAATCGCGAATTCCGCAAATATTAAGCGCTACGGCCTAAATTACAGTTTTTGGAGGCTACGGTATAATCCTACATGTGTTTGATGTCCAAAACATGAAAAAACTATTACAATAAAATATTCCCGGTCTCCACCATTGTATATGCGCATGCAGTATAGCCTTTTTTCCATTTATGAATGTCACATTAATGATTCAGCAATTAATGCAATTCAGCATTGGCCTTAAAATCTATACATAAGAACAAGTGTATTACTTAAAAGTAGCTTTTTTATAACGATTATCTCGTGCTACTTTAACAGTATCGGACTGTACATCGCTTTCATTATAACAACATAACAGCTGTTTATCAATGTAGCTTGTACTTTTAACAAAGGATATAACCTAATCCAAGCAAGTAAAATCCATGTGATCCAATGTACGCAAACTGTTAATGATTTTGTATACGCCGTGACTAGCGAATACCATCAATAAACATGAGAATTACCAATAATTGACAATTTTTGTAGGGTCTTTTTGTTATGTGCATTATTGGTTTTGTAATTTTGTCATTGCATATTAAACATCCGTATGCATCCGCAAGTTATGTGAGTGTATGTATTTGTGTGACGTGTGAGTTCTTGTGTCACTTGTCGATGTGTACACATTGCTGCATCCGAAATGTTATAAAACATGATTGTGAAAGTGATTTACACATTTCTATAGTACCTGTGTTTCTATGTTTTTATGTCAGTAGATTATAATAAGAATTCTGCACGTTAATATTTTGTTTGGTTGATGCTAGAAATATTTGCTGATTTGTTGAGAGTGACATATTCGAGGCTATAAAAGTTCGCGGAATCATGCCTACCGCGAAAAGCGCTAACTTAAAACGCGCGAAAACTTTTCTAGGAACACAGTATTACAATAGCATGTTTGTATGATTAATCTTTCTTTATCTTATAAGACTGAGTCCTAAGTTTCAAAGTCAATATTTTTTATTCTAACTGATGTATTATTTAAGATATGCAATATATACATCTCCTATCTAACACAACTTTAATTTTATGTTATACATAATGTTAGGTACAGACTGCTTCTATGAGAAATACCACGGTCTGAAAGAATATCCCAGTATGGTTATTGTAAGAACCAAGTTGCTTGATGTTAATTCAGAATTTCATGGATTTATTTCTGATGCTGTTGGTGAGTATCAGGCCTACTGTAACTAATTTTGATTATCTCAATCTGGTAATGTTGTTTTAAAAGTTCCCGTTACATAACGCTGTAATTGCAATACGAATTATGCCCTATTCATTACTTTAACTATTACAAAATGTACGTCTTATAATTGCATACCCTCCAAAATAGACATGTAATATTACATATTGGCATTGACTTGTCAATACGAGCATAATTTACAAATTACGGGAGGTACCAACATTTAACTTCATACATTGGGGGAAAGTGCAGTGTCTAAGAACCATACATTTGTTTTTCATCCTTTTTTTGTCATTGTCCTAAAATTGCTTAATTTATTGTTTAGAACATTATTCAGAGACTAACGTCGATGGTTTCAGACACATACAGATCCATGTCATAAAGGAAAAATGAGTAGTGACAAAGAATCATAACTTTATTGCAAACATTTAGAGTAATTGGCCTTTGTAACTGGTTTCCTTTTGGATGTGTGCCGTTCGCGCTATGTACATGAAAATACTTCGGTCGATAGATGTAGAAGTGCAGATTATTGTCATAAACATAGCTCATGTACCTTTATATCAATATAACACAAAACCGTGTTATTTTGCTTTTTCAATGTTTATTCGTTCAATAGCTTCATTTTAGATATCTTTTTAAAATGAAGTAATACATTCCACATATCAAAATAACATAATTTCTTATCTCAATACCGTCATAACAAAGCAAATTTTGGGGGCATTTTCCTAGTTCTAGTTCCATATGACTAAATTCAGAAAAATCGCTCTTCCAATTATTTTGTGAACTAATAGTGGGACTTATATTTATATCTCAAGGATCTGGAATGATGGTATACGAAAATAATCCAATTAAAAGAAATGGATATGTTACTTACGGATTTGACTTTGAGAGGTTTCGGATATGGACAGATTCTTCTGAATATGGCTGTAAGTAGACACATGTAAAATGGTTTTTGCAAAATGAAATTAACAGTTTCAGTTTTTATTTGGCAAATCGGCATATTTAACATACCTATGGCCAATTTAACAAATACAGTTTCGAATATGGCAAGACATGATACAAACATACATGTTTACAGATAAGCATATAAACATATAAACAAACAGTACATTTTTCAAAGTATAAGAAGCAGCTTCCGTTTCTAGACATTATCTTCCCTTAACTGGGAAAGCCTCAGATATGTATTTTGCGAGTTTTATCACAGCTTACCATTTACTACTACCAAGACATAATATTAACAAATTTATTTACATTGGGCTATGAAACAAGTTACCCAAATATTTTAGCTCTCAGAAATCAACATATGCAGGACAGTAATAAAAGTGATACTCTGAGTTCAATTCATTTTTGTATTACACATTTTACAGATTCGCTCGGTCTCTTTGTGAAGCCACTAAATCTCCGAATTCAAATGTCTAGGTTGTGAGAAACATTCTGAAACATGTTAAACATTTTCGAATTTATCATTTCTCTATAATGCTCAGATATCTTTCATAACCAAAACACATTTTATACTTTCTGATCTGTAATCTAATTTAGACATATTCCAATATTTGTCTCATTCCAAGATTGTATAAACTGATCTCTAATACGTTGTTTTCATAGCAGAAAAATAGATTTACATCTTGCCTAAAATTCACTAGAACATTACTGTAGCCTAAATTGTCAATCAGTTGTTTAATCTTATAGGCCTAGCAATTCACATTATTTCCATTGCTAAGATCTAAAATAAATCTATACATAGGTGAAAATCCTTATTTTTCATTATTTTTAACCAATATTTAATAGCTCTTTCTTTACAAATAACGAAAGTGGTACCTACCAGTTCACCAAAGAACAGCTAAATTAGGAGTTTGTTGTTTAACACCCAAAACAGTTTACAAAATTTTATATGTATTTTATCTACTTCAGGAAATTCATAAATACCCCATACTTCAGAGCTATAGAGAATAATTGGTACAACCAAAGAATCAAAAAGTGCAAGGCTTCATTTGATACCAAAATTTACTTTATCCAAAAAGAGACAAAAGTGAATTATAGGCTTTAAGAGCTTGATCTGACAATGCTTTAACAGACTTTTTCATGTTTCCTGTATAAGTAAATTTCACCAAGATAAGTAAAATTATCTACTACCTCAATTTCTTCTTCATAATTTTCCAAACAAAATTATTTACTTGTTCCTTCTTTCTCAAAAATACATATCTTTGTTTTATTAACACATTTATTTTAGGCCCCATTTAATAGAATATTATTCAACAATGTTACATCTAACTGAGCTTGCAAAGATCCAGGGTTAGTTGTGAATAAAGCAATATCATCAGCGAAAAAGTAAGCATATACAATATTTAACTGATTTAGGTCATATTTTCAGTGAATATATGTTAAAATCAATATTTCATTAATGTCGTTAACGAAAAAAATAAATAATAATGGCGAGAGTGGTTCCCCTTGTTTTAAACCTATAGACACGTCAAAAACTCTGAAAAATTCATAGAGCAGACACTTGTACACAAGATTTAACATTTGCATATATAGACTTAAACAATATTAACCATTTTACAGCTGACACCTTGTTTTAAAAGCTTTACCCATAAGGCATCTCTAACAACTGTGTCGTACGCTTTTTCATAGTCAATGAATGCACAATACAATTTCGATTTATTAGTCAATACTTTTTGAATGATGGAATGGAGTAAAAATATGCAGTCAGCGGTAGAATGATTATCTCTAAAACCAAATTGTGTTTCATTTAATACATGATTTTGCTCACACCATTTATTCAATCTATTTCTAAGCCAATAAAGAAAATATTTACCTATAACATTCACAAGGGTAATACCTCGGTAATTAGATTGTGTTACATCGCCTTTTTTGTGAATTGGTACAATTATACCCTTACACCAAAGCTTCTGGGTATAAACCAGAATCATAAATTTTATTAAAAATAGAAACAAGGTATGGGGAGATAAAACTATTAGAATCGATGAAAAAATCAGCTACATTCCTGTCATAATCGCAACTTTTGCCCCTATTCATAGATGTAATTGTTTTTGTAACCTCTTCAATATCAAAAGGACGATTTAATTAACATTAAATTTTTAATCTCAATTTAAATTTTGAAAGAAACGGTTAAAGCAGCATGCCTGCGGATTCATGCTAATTTTCATGAACATTTTGAAAATGTATTTAAAAGAAAAATAACTGTGAAGTGAACAAAGAAAGTAATTTACACATTGCAAACAGCACTTACAATACATGTAAATTACCAAAAAGAGGTCACAACATACATAAATACTTCTTACTGCGTTAGTAACGCAGTAGAATTATAGTGATTGATACTGCAAAATCAGCCATTACTCGATCTTAACATGTAAATAATTATTTAAATATTGAATCTTTTACTTTTCTTAAGATCGTAATACATTTTTCTAATGATTGAATGTCTTGAAATATTTTGGCTTATCTGGAGGCGTGCAGCTTTAAGTATTTCTTGTTAATTATATTCAGACTTATGTGGCTTTATGTAGATGTATAATTATGTAAATAAATTAACATTTGTATTCAAACGTTAAATATCGCCCTCAATTCCATAGGAGTCATCTCCGTATACTCTCGTGATATACAACAAAATATTTATAAATATTTATATAAGATAATTATATTCTCGACTTCTTTGGATATGATTTAAAACACACATTTAGAAATAAATAACGCATTCTCAACAACGTCGAAGTGAACAAACAAGGTATTATAGAGTGCAATGATAATATAATAGAATATGCATAAAAGACTAGACTTCATTAAAGAGAGTGGCACGATATTCTTTTAATTACAGATGTCTTCTACGGCGAAGACGGTACTAGAATAACAGGCAATTTTAGATCGGGTGAATTGGAGATTTTAGCATGGCGATCGTCTTCCCTCACGCCGACCATAAAAGAGACGATTCAGCTTGGTGTATCACCTGGTGTAGCTTTCGATAAGGACAAATCTATTCCAGATCTGTCCACAACAGAGGATATCATTGTGAATCTATGGGTAAAGTAGTTGTTAAATTTACGGTCTCTATCAGTGTATCAGTGCACATTATGAACAGGTAACATTCTCTCAGTGCCTGATTCAATATCCTCTATAAATAAGTTTTTTGTACAGTATTGTACTTTATAGTTCATTGAAATATTAGAAATTGTATGGAACACATACATGTTTCAACTGCTACTGTATCATGTTAATATACATACTCGTACTTTCATTTGAAAACAGCAGCAAAAGTCTTATTGAGTATTAATTCATTCATTAGCAGCACATTATCAATTCTAAAGAACATCAATTTTTAATGAATTTATTTAATAAATAATGGCACACCACACTCATGAAAATGAAGAATGAAATAAATGTAATTATATTTCAATCATACCAATGGATTATCTACAATATTTTTTCTTTACTTTATACTTATAAAATCGTAGAAACATAAGCACATTGTAGGCTGAAGCAACAAATGGGTCAAATGTTGGGTATCGCTTTACCGGAAGTGGTGCACTAGCATACACGACATACCCGACAACATTTCCATGTAGTTATGGAGGACTTACATACGCTTACACTAATGCAACAATTCGCATTTGGAAACCAGGCGCAGCAAACATTGGAGCTATTATATGTATCCCAAGAACATTTGGAGGAGGAATGCACACACAAGGGTCAAATCTTGCCTATGCAAAAGCACATATATGGATTCCTCGTGGTAATAATTTGATATTACTTAGATGTAGTAATTCAATTTCCATTTGCTGTTTTTATCAGCAATATTTTTTATCATTTTTGATAAGCTGCATGTTTCGAAAATGGAGCAATATATCAGTACTTGCAGTGATTACTTAATTAAAATTTATATATCAGATACAAGATGGATGTTGTTATTGTAGTTTAAAATGTGTTGTTACTTTAGTTTGAAATGTTTAGAGCTTTGATGTTCTCTTGCCCTTTACTTGTTATATTATTGCCGCCTCCGTGGTCGAGGGGTTAGAGTCGATGACTTCTAATCCAGTTACCTCTCTGGCGTAGGTTCGATCCCAGGGAGATGCTTTGGTAGTTCAGCGCGGAGGAAGGTAGTCTAGTACTGGTGTAACTCTCCAGGAAGGGTGGTTAGGAAACTACCCGCCTATATGACTGAAATACTGTTGAAAAAAGGCGTAAAATGAAACAAACAAACAAACTTGTTATATTGAAATATTGCAAGCCTGTAAATGTTTGAGTTGGCAGACATATTGTATAAATTTTAAACAAAATATTCCAACAGCTTGCCAGCGATGTTTTCTGTACATGTTTTCACTCTTGTATTTTGCAACTATAATTAAAATTAAACATCAAATGATATAAGGATATGTCGATTAATCACATTGTCATGCATGCTAATGTGTTATGACAACCCAAATGAAGTGACATTTTCAAATGAATAAACCTACTTTTTATTATCCCTCATATATAGACACAATCAATCCGAGTCTGCAATTTTCATGTAATTTTATTGTGATTAATGCTTCCGATGGATCACATAATAATAATTCATAACAGCAGGTGTCAAGTGCCGTCTAGCAACTGTAAAAGTTGCCCCGTACTTCACTTCAGTGTCTGGTCCTTCGGGTCCAAAAACGTTATGTGTTGAAAGTAAGTTTGCAATTTTCATATAATTTTGTTGTGATTTTTGCTTCCGAAGGATCACACTATTTTCAGATTTTTAATTGAAATATTGACCTCGTTCTTCAAAAAATGTATTTTTAATATTCGACAGATACGATCTGTTGTTTTTTTCCGTAATCTATCAGAGCAAAAAAAAACAAAAAAAACCCACACACTTTCATTTGTTTATGAGGGTGACTCCAGAATGTAAGTCGTATCTCGTATATCAGATCTACCAAAAAACAAATAAAGTAATTTTTTCATAATTCTAACTTCAGTATCAACACTGAATATGAATTGTAGTAAACCAGAGGATTGCTTTGACATACACTCTTTTTGCAACAACATGACTTGTATGTGTCATGAGGGGTACTATGAAACTGATTCTGCATGTGAGAAAAGTAAGTTTTGTATTTCATTCTCTTTCAAATAAAACATGTGTGATCATCACTAACAGCATATATTTCACAGACGTAATGACATTGAGTCGTGTACCAAAAGGTTATATCACAATGTAATAATGTAATACATTTAGGTCCCGCTGTAACATTGCTCTATATTCATTTTGATATAAATAACATATTTCATAAAACAAATATTTCATTCTTATTTAAGGATGATTAAAAGGTTATATATATATTTAATATAAGAACTTTCCAGTTATCAATCAATCTTCTAACGTTGCTTATCATTCATTATCTATTTGAAAGATGTCAAATCATTTATTACATAGCATATAATAAAGCAAAAAAATCAAATTTCAAATGAACAAACGAAAAGAAGTACAAATGGTTATGATAATTAGAATAAAAATACTTGCAGATCTCACATGCACCGACGCTGTTCCATTATTACCAGATCTCCAGAGAAGAGCAAGAAATTATGTGATAAATGGCAGTAGCTTCTCTGATGAATATGTTGATGACACTGGTTTAAAGTTGTCGTGGTATTTAACAAAAGATTACCAAATGCCAGATGTTTCCACTTTACCCGAAAGAAACTCTTGTGGAACAAAATATCCAGTTTATGTAAACGGTATTCACCGTTGTTTCATATGTTAGATAAAGAAATGTAAATACAATTACAATATATTAGGATATCTACCTCAAAAGAGAATGTTTAGATATTGTAAATTTTGCAATTTAGGTCAATACTTTCAGGCATAAAAACATAGAGCATTTACTCATCTTAAGCCTTAATTATATTTGCTAGGATCTCATCCATCATTAAACCAAATAGGAGAAACTCCCATTCAACTGAATGTTTGTTATGATGACTGTAAACAAACAACAACAATTATGGTCAGAAAGTGTGCCGGTACAATGCATTATCAACTGACACGAATACCCGTGAAGGAAAATGCGTACTGCTTTGGTATCATAACTGTTATAATCATACAATGAGCAAATTGTAGTACATTTATCTTTATCTTTTATGTTGAATAGTTAAATAAAAAAAGATGAAACCGGTAACGAATTAACGTTCCATTGTAAAACTGTTTCTAATTGAAAATAAAAAGGGTGATAAGAATAAAGTGACAAACCTTAAGTGCAAATTATATAAGATTTTCTTTGCAAAAGTCGAATTTAAACCATTTTTTCAATAAATTGCATTTCGTTTTTGTTAAACTGAGGAATTTGATCATTTGCACTTTTAACATTAAACAACTTGTTTTGCAACAGATCCTCCAGAATTACAAAATATCACAGGTATGTTTGTATTTTCTTTTCCTCATCATTTTCCATGTGAAGTTATTTTACAAAAGAGATTAAATCGTTCTTACATATGTTGAATCATTGGAATTCGTATGCTTGTTAAACAATGTTTAAGATGGTCGTATTTTGTTTTATTTACGTTTACAGAACCAAAGTATTCTTACAACTGTTTATTAGTTTAAGAAATAGAGAGTCTAATAAACTGAATATGCCATTGCACTGCTCATGCATGTTCGTCATTATTCCTTTCACAATAGGTGAAATTTGTACTTTTGTCAAAATTAAGTAGAAATTAATTAAAACAGCACCTTCCCTTCTATTATGTCATCTTTTCTATGTTTTCAAGTTTCTGACGCTCCAGTTGATAATAAAAGTGAACGAATATTTTCCTAATTGGCTGCTTAAAGATAACATACTTACTTGTTTCATAGTCCATTTAAAAAATGTTTGTTTCCAAAGATATAAAAACATGACAAATGGATTGACTTATTTCAATACAACTTGATTTAAATGCTAGCTTTGAAAAGAAAACGTACTCTATCTACAATCGTTTTAACTTGTAGGAATACTTATGCTACCACCAATTCTGTTTACTATTAATTCATACTTATTGTGCACTTATTCGTACTTTTTAGCAAAATAACGCTGACATCATTTTCTGGCTCAATAGATCTTATTTCATATAAAGCATATATACTAGAATAGAATATCAAAATATCCCGTATGTTTTGCTCATAATATTGAATGTAATATATTTTGCAGAATTTGAACCGGTGCCAGAGGTTGAAGACTTCACTCTGAATGTTAGCGTAGAATTACATTTCCAAATCACATATCTAAATGAGCCAAATAAACTCGTAACAAGTTATGATCCGTACTTGACCTTCAATTGTACTATCGACAGATACCTCTCAAAACAGTTATTCTATACTACGTACTGGTAATGGGTAGTTATATTTCCGTTTCAAGTAGTTTCCATATTGTTGATTACCATTTCACATTTTAATTAGAAAAAAATATATTTTGCGTTATAGCCATGTTATCAACAACACAATTCTATCAGGCCAATTATACAATTAGAATTAGCATGTTGGCTATACCATTTTTATTAAAGTAATTATTTATAATTATTTAACGTTTGCTTTATAATTTTTATGTAAATGAATAATATAAAATTAAGCTATATTCTATACGAATACGACTTTTTCAGGTACATTGGATCAAAGTTATTTATAGCTTTAGGACCATCGAACGAAGTTCAGAACCTGACAGAGCAAATGCTGAATGCCAGAAAGCAAAAGCTTAATGTTCATGTATGTAAAAGTTTTAACACAAACCTTTCGTTTTGATTCCAGTGTAAATATGACCATTGCGTATTATTTTAGTTACAAGTGCAATAAAACAACATAAACTTAACTTTGTTATGTCATCATAGAATTTTATAATATTTTATAAACAATAAAACACTTTAATTATTATCTATATAAATGTTCTGTCAGTTAGTTATCTGCTTAAGTATCAGATCATTATGTGCATAACTAGTTAAATTTTCAGTAAACAGATAATAAATAATGCGAAATACTTTGGACATATTCCTTGTTTCTGATAACTTTCTGACAAGTTAGTTGAATAAATTATATAGTTTATTGTTGGAAGAAATATGCCACCACAAGTAACATGATTTTTATAAAAAGTATCTATTAAGTAATCATAGTATTTTCTTGTCAACTAAAGATAAGCTGTGGTATAAAGATATCAAGTACAGAGACTGGCCTTATGACGAAACTGACAAAAAGTGACGAAAAGTTTTTCGGAATAAAGGTAAATATTTAAAGGTTATGGAATATGAAATTGGTATACAAGAATGTATCTTTAATAACTATTTCATAAAAGAATTTGTTTATATTCGGGATAGAGAGTTTTAAGATATAATATCAAAGCAATTGTGTGCGCTAATTCATTTCTTTCAATTTGATTTAGTTATTTAGTTTAAGATGTATTGTTCGTTTACCTATATTGCATAAAATCGGCATTGAAATTGCACACTTTTGCGCAATTTTCTCATGCCGGCGTTACGAATTTACACGGTTTTTATATTGTTTATTGATTAAATATCGTAAATTGGGCAATAACTAATAAAATTTATCAAAATTAATAAAGGTACTACCACTTGCTTCATGCATAAGAATGATACCACTTGCATCGAACAAACAAACGCTCGCATTACATCTAAATAAGCTTATGAGTAACATTTGTGACATGAACGTCGGTGGTTCTACTTATTTGCCCGCGTGTGTCTTAAGTTATAGGCACCCGAGGTCTTCCTCAACCAATACTTTGAAAGTCGCCATATGACCTCAACTTGGATGGTGCGACGCGTTTATTTTCTTCACTTATTTGTTACGCTTCTTTTTAAGGTTAAAAATCCAGTTATAAACTTAAAAAAGGGAGAAGATAGTTATGTTGAATTGGAGCCAACTGCTCCTATCGGTTGCAGATACTCAGATAGACATGGTACACCAAAAGCGTGTAATCACTCTGTTTATTTAGTTCATCCCGAAACAGAAGGATGTGACTTAAAAGATATTATAAACATACAAACAGTAAAAAGATGCGGAAGTTTTCTTAAGGTATATGATTTTTCATACCTCTGGAAAACATACTTTTCTATGTTTTAATCCTTATCATGACAGTGTTGTAAGAAAGAATGAGAGAAAATGCAGAATACAGATATATAGAATTCATTCAAGGAAACGATAGTCAATAATAATAGAATGAAGCTCGTCATGAAAGCAGAAACGACATTAAAAACAACATGCCATGTTAAAGTTTGTAATAAAAGGAAACAGAAGCATCGAAGAGTGCTAGAAAATAGTAGGTAACGAAGCTGAGGCTCTAGAAGCAGTTTAATGATGTATTATATCGTTTAGGTACTTAAGCTTGACATGCAATCACTTTCTTATAACACTATATTGGATTGGTGCAGATGTTTGCTCTCCTGTTACAGTATTAAATTTGAAATTAACAATGAATAGGAAACGACTATTTACTGCAATATGCGAACAAAATAAAACTATCACGGACACTAAATAATGGTTGTTATCAAAGGCGGTTTAATAGCATACGGAAATAGCTTGCAAAAATATGTAAGATGACAAAAGTATCACGTGATTAAATTGAATAGTTTCACATGTCGGTCAAGGGAGCAGTTGATAAGTTAAATGATTTCATTGTAATATTAAATGATTTCATTGTATTGATCAAAATGAAAAAAAAGTTATTTTTTTCTTTTGATTTTATATCTTGTTATACAACTAGAAGTCAGAACAACCAGATGTTTTTGATATTTTTAAAACAAATTATTGAAATCTACTTGCAAAAAATATTGTTCTACCTTAGACGTCAGTTATAACACGATGATAGTTTAAACTATTCCAGGCACATACTTTTAACGAAACGTGGGAAGGTGGAGTTGTAGACAAATTCCAAATTACTACGGTCGATAAAAACTTTGCTGATGGTCATCAGTTCCGTTTACCATTTCAGCTAGATGATCATTTTCATAAAATTTGGAACGAACATTTGATTGATGAAGTTATGGTAGGTTGTATGTTATTATTAAGGGGCAAGGGACCTTAAAATGAACAATTTTGTATTTCGGTGTGCCCAGAAACACAATTCCAAATATTTCAAAACCTGTTTCAAAGGCAGATAACCATTATTTCGGGACATACGACATACATTGAAGAAAATTTATAGTTTGCATGCATTGCTCCTAAAAATAATAACTGACAACAATTTATTTTTACCCCCACCTGCAAAAATCACACCTAAAATATACCAATATGGGCAATCTTCATGAAGGTGCAGCATACTCCAGAATTCGCCCAATTCCTTTAAAAACATCACCTACGCACAATGCAATCCAAGAATTTGTAACAGAGTTACCAACGTCCCCCGCCTCGGGGAAGTTTTATATGATGCATAAAATCGTGCTATTTCAAAAGACTGAGGTATGGATCTAAGGACTTTCACTCCAAAACTATGATCAATGCTAGATCTGCAAATGCAACAATAAATTTATTAAAGAAATAAAATGAAAAACTGAATTTAAAAATCTATCATGTAAAGCTTTGACCTCTAAGTGTGACCTTGACCTTGGAGGTAGGGGTGCAGTTTTTGTGCATGACATATTGTCTTATTAATATTACTATTTGTGCCAAATATTTTTAAAATCCCTTGAACTAGGAAGAAGTTATAGATCGGACACAAAATATACCCTCTAACAGACTATGTTAATCTTTGACCTCTTAGTTTGACCTTGGAGGTAGGGACCCATGTTTTGCGCCTGACATATCGTCTTATTGTGATTATTTGTGCAAAGTATTTTTAAAATCCCTTGATCTATGAAAAAGTTATGGACTGGACACAAAATATACCCTAACACACTATGTAAATCTTTGACCTCTTAGTTTGACCTTGGAGGTAGGGACCCATGTTTTGCGCCTGACATATCGTCTTATTGTGATTATTTGTGCAAAGTATTTTTAAAATCCCTTGATCTATGAAAAAGTTATGGACTGGACACAAAATATACCCTAACACACTATGTAAATCTTTGACCTCTACATGTGACCTTTGAGATAGGGACAATGTTGTTACGCATGACATATCATCTTACCATTGTGACATTTTGTGCCAAGTATTTTCAAAATCCCTTGATCTATGAAGATGTTATGGACGGGACACAAAAATACCATATAACAGACTCTAGTGTGGCCTTGACCTTGGAGGTAGGGGTGCAAGTGTTGTACTTGACATATCGTCTTATTATGTGACTATTTGTGCCAAGTAATTTCAAAATCCCTTAAACTTTGAAGAAGTTCTAGATCGGACACAATATATACCCTTTAACAGACCATGTTAATTTTTGACCTCGAAATGTGACCTTGACCTTGGATGCAGGTGTTGCGTATGTCTTATTATAGTGACGTTACTTGCCAAGTACTGTATTTTCAAAATCCTTTGATATATGAAAAAGTTATGGACCGGACACAAAATATACCCTATAACAGACTACGTTAATCTTTGACCTCCAAGTGTGACCTTGACCTTGGATGTAGGTGACCGATTGTTGTGCATGACACATCGACTCAATATTTTGAACAATTGTGTCAAGTATTTACAAAATCCCTTCAAAGATAAGAAAGTTATAGACCGGACACGACATATACCCTCAAATAGACAATGTTGACCTTGAATGAGCAAGTGTGACCTTGACCCTGGAGGTAGGGGTCTGGTTGTTGCCCATGACACATCGTCTTATTATCACAAACATTTGTGCCAAGTTATTTCAAATTCCTTTGATAAATGACAAAGTTATGGACCGGACAAGAAATATGCCCTGTAACAAGACTATGTCTCCAAGTGTGACCTTGACCTTAGATGTAGGTGACCAATTGTTGCGCCTGACACATTGTCTCAATAGTGTGAACATTTGTGGCAAGTATTTACAAAATACCTCAAAAATATAAAAGTTATGGACCGGACACGACATATACCCTCAAATAGACAATGTTGACCTTGAATGAGCAAGTGCGACATTGACCCTGGAGGTAGGGGTCTGGTTGTTGCGCATGACGCATCGTCTTTTTATAACAAACATTTGTGCCAAGTTATTTCAGATCCCCTCTATAGACAGTTATGGACTGGACACGAAAGTGTGACGAACGGACGTGCCAACAATTGTGGTCTTATGTGCTTTTACTTTGATCTTTATGTGGCATTTTCCCCCATAAACCATTAAAATCACCACATAAACCTGTCGGTTTATGGGATTTCCTTCTTTTTTTAATGAAAATTATGGACGGAATGAAGCTCATATACCATTCAATGTTCGCCCGGACAGACGGACGGAAGTTCTCACAGGACAGTAATTATGTGGCTACTCTATTGTTCTCTCTATTGTTCTTTTTAGCCACACAAAAGAAAATAGCCACATAAAAGCATAACTGAATGAATGACATCAAAGAGAAAAAACAGTTACCTAATGTCCCTCTAGCCACATAACTACTGTCCTGTGAGTGCGGACAGACGGACGGACGGAGCCTATTTCTATATCCCTCTTTTTTCTTCGAAAATGCGGGGGACAAAAATGACCTCTAAAATGTCTGTTATATGCTGAGATTTTTCACAAAATTTACCCAAAAGTTCTTACTTGTTTGGCGCCAACTGTCAAAGCTTGATTTTTAACTTTTTAACCTTCATTCAGAGAGTTACAAATACATACAAAGCTACAAAAATGCTTAGTTTCGGGTAAAAACCAAAAAAATATTGCTCATTTCCTACACACACATACAAAAAGAATTACAGTGACAGAGAAATATTAAAAGTTTCCAGTACCTTCAAAACACCATGTCTGTGTTATTAAAAAATGTGACGGGCCCATCTTTTGATATGTCCGCTGCCCCCTTTTCCAAAGTGTAAAAGGCAGCTGTGGCTTTGGTTATAATCACCGTCCGTCTTCTCGATTGTAATTGTTTCCGTCCGTCCTTTATTCCGTTCCACATTTTTAAAATAACAAAAAAAAAAAAACAAAAAAAAACAAAAAAAATAACAAAAACAAGACAATTTGAAATCTTGAAAGAATAGATTAAAATCAGTACTGTTACAATTTCATTCAAGGAGGAATATCATGTAAGTTGTGACAGAAACAGAAACTTCTTTATTGTGCTATATATTGTGGGAAATAAGGTTTACTTTGGAAATAAATTGGATTCTATTTTAGTTTACTGCGAGGTAATGTCAGTTGGAATAAATATAAGGCAAACATTATAAGCCATTTTTAAATGCTTTCAAAATCTAGTGTAAAGTCATTTTCATGTATTACAGTATTTAGACAAATTATCGCAAAACTATGCTTTATTAAAATGTGTAAATAAAAACAAATTATAGGCTGATTGACACAACATGAAATCCTTCATGGCGAAAATACATTATCTATTACAGGTTTTTGTAACTCATAATAACGATTACAAGTTCAAGCAATGTTACTCTCATGTAGATCCTCATATGCAAACGGCTGATGGATAGTAAGTAATATTGTCATTACAAAGTGAAGTAATTTATAAGAAAAAGCTGAGGGAAAGTGATTATGATTTGGCTTTTTATCCTTCTGTGTAATCGTGATATTAACATTCTGATATAGCTAATTTCCTTTCTTTTCATTATATCTTAACTCCAAAGTGTATTACTGATTACGAAGACGAAACAGAGAAAATATATATACTTATATATGTTTCAGTAAATATGAAAATCAGTATGAAGGAGAATTTGTTCTATATCGAAACTTCAAATACGGTATTGAGGTATATACTTCTATCATCTTGATTCTAATTTCTATTTTCGGACTGTTTCGGGATTTAATAATCAAAACTATCAAAACTAAAAGAATTGCTAGATAATAAAGCTATGCAATAAAGATTCAAGTATTTTTTTATGTAAATGAAACATTGCAGCATAAATCTGCTCTTAATATTGATATATATTGATATCATACCTACGATATCGTTGGTATGTAAAAATTGATATCATAGCTACAATGTCATGGTGTGGTTATTTAAAAATTGACTAAAAAGATTAGTTTTTATTATTTAGTATTTATATGTATAATGATCCCTTTGTCACCAACTTTTAAGGTCCAGGAGAAGACAACTCTTTGTAACAAAGGGAGGGCGTACTGCGCATGTGCCGTAGCTGTTCGGGCAGGAGGAGACATTTTCTTAATTAACACATGCGGTGGACTGAAGTTTATCGGATTTACGTCTTGTAATGATGGTGGCATTTTAGATATTAAAAAACGCACAAGCCTTCGATATCAGGTCAGAATATAGACAATATTTCAATACATAAAACTCCAATTTCACGTACATGTAAATGGGCTGCGCGAGAGAGGAAACGGGTTGATATCTCTACAAAAAGAGTTGTGCAAAACTCATCTTTAATGTAATTTGTTTATTGTAAAAGGAAAGGATATAATGATTGCTTTTCCTAATTCTCTAGTATCCTTACACCTTCATTCCCTTTAATTAAAAAAACTATCTTAGCTGGAACCGAGAAGCTGGGGACTAAGATATGCTACTCTCATCAAAATCACATAATCAAATTATCATTATTTATTCCAATCAGCATTTTAAATAGATTTTTTTCACTTTAAAAAGAGATCTTATGAAATAAATCTTTGTCATATTACCATTTGTTAAATAGTCATTAAAATGTGGATAAAATTAACTAGGAGGTTGCATTACTGATACAGATCACGTTTTTATCGTAAGGTATTTACTCCGATTGGAACATACATCGACATTCAGATGCGCCCACATCCTAGCTATTATGATTTGATGAATATAGATGTTTATATGGCTGCTAAAGATATAAATCAGACTGAAGGTTTATGTGGCTTTTTTGATAATAACCACAACAACGACTTACGAAAGAGGGATAGGCACAGTTTTATTCAGACAAAAAATAGTAAAAGAAACTATCATCCGGATTTCTCACAAGAGTGGAGGTAAAGTTGGTCAGATAATTTTTAAAAATAGTATGTAAACTTTAATATTGTATCTAAAAATTGTTATTCGAAACTAGTATTCAACCTGTTTTAACGCTTAAAATGACATAATTATTAATATAAAATTCCCTTGTTGAATTGTAAGGATGTAATAAGTAAATTTATGCAAACATTTCATTACTATCAAAAATGAAATAGTATATTAAAAATATAAATAAAATATCTTTTGAAATATCATCCTCTTTTGTAGACTACAACCGTTTGAACACAATTACCTAGTGCTTTCACCTGATGATGTGCAGTCATGGCAAGCAGAACAAAGGGATATGTTTTGTTATTGTAATAAGTCTCTTCACAATAACAGTGACGCTGATTCGAGCAGGGAATCTTCTGCAGTTTGCTCAGCATCTATCTATGGTAATTGCGCCCAAAGTAAATATAAACATACGCACGACTTATGTGAGAACACCAACCGAAGATTGCGTCGCTCTTTACCTGGATTCATCAGGGAACGTGAAATGAAAAGACGCCAACAACTTGTGAATAAAGGAAGGAAAAATATTTCAAAGGTTTGAAAAAGAGATTTGAAGTAATCTTTTTTTAGAATGTTTGAAGACTGTGTCTTTGTAAGACATAAATTTCTGTTCAATAATAGAGTTGTTTTTGTACAAAAATAAGTTATAGAGAGACATTAAGTACGATTTGTAAATGAATTCATATCAAGTAAAGGATTAAAGTATAACCTAAATAAAATATATCTTCAGCGAAATGCAATAAATCAGGAAAAAATAACAGAGGAATATGCAGTTCAACATTGTTCCGACATCATTACTTCTCAGAAATCAGTAAAGCAGTTCAGCCATCGTTTAAAAAGTATAGATCCACAACAACTCATAACGGACTGCACCTATGATATAATGGTTTGTCTTTAGTCTATTTATATGAAGAAATGTTGAAAGCAACTTACGTCTCCAAAATTCCTGCTTTCTTTGTATATAAAACAGATCACTTTTAATGGCCGGATTTCCAAATAAAAAGATATGAATGCATCATCAAAAATATTTCTTACAATGCTGTATTTCTTAGTCAATTTCATTTGATTTCCTGACATGCAACGACCAAAGTAATTTCTTTGTTAACCTATTTGTGTGATAACCAAAACTGAAACTTTAGGCTTAATGAAAAATGTTGTCTTGGAACAATAATTCGAGTACACTGATTACTAATTCAATTACAGGAAGACAACGATCTGAGCTGGGCTGATGTCTATCCTGGCGTACTTAACCAAGTGATTGAAGTATACAATGATCGTGACCCAGAGTATGTTAAAGCTAACAAGGAAGAAGTTGCCGAATTTACGTCCCAATCATGTCCTTTAAATTGCAGTGGTCGAGGAATTTGTTCAAGTGAAGGTAAAATTACTGCAAAACTATTTTACATGTAACAAAATATAATAAATCTATAAACTACATTATTTCGTTTTAAAAGTTGTAGATTATTTTAAGCAATATTAGTTGTTAGGACGGTAATCC
The DNA here is from genome assembly GCF_026571515.1 of Ruditapes philippinarum. Lineage (NCBI taxonomy): Eukaryota > Metazoa > Mollusca > Bivalvia > Venerida > Veneridae > Ruditapes > Ruditapes philippinarum. Next base: position 72,653 of record NW_026852938.1, read on the forward strand.
CAACGACTTCTTATCTTGAATTTGTAAATTGTATGTAATAATTTTGCTTAATATACTTTATTGTTATTCAGGCGATTGCTTGTGTACAGTTGGATATCATGGATCAGATTGTGGAATCAGAGAAGACGATCTAATAGATATTGATGACATCGAGGGTGGTGGAGTATGTGATGTTATCTATGGCGACGATTGTCAATGTTTTCATATTCAAACCATAAACCTCCTTGAAGACTTCCGTTGTCAGATTTCCGAAATTTCGGTAAGATAACAAAATATGAATATGTTATCCCTTCGATTGATCAGCTTTTGTTCAGCGTATTTTACTTGTTTGTTGTCTGTCTTTGAAATATATTTTAGGTCATGGTTAATGGTTCACAAAAGCTAGTCAGTACCATGCAAAGTCCGGGAAATTATGATGATATATTCAACGGTGAATGCTGTGCACCACTGTCTAGAACAAAGCGGTCGGAGGATGCAAGTGATATTTTTGCTACTGAACTTGAATTTTCAATTAGTAACAATGGCAGAGACTTTGGTATTGCTACGAAGATATACGTTCTTGATTCGACCTGCCAGGAGCTTATCATTGTTGATAACGGAACATTCGTGGCGTTAAAGGTAAAAAGAAAGCATTAGAGATATAATATTTTACATTTTTTTTTCACAAATTAAGAACTTAATCAAAAATGCTAAAATCTTAACGCCTTTTTATTTCTTTTACAATATGCTTATCCTTAGGTCCAACAAAATATAATTGGTTGAATTTTACATTTATAAAAATGTATTCATTGAATTATATATCTGATTTGTTATTCTTTTTATAATAAAAACTGTGTACATTTAAGGTCATCCCTTTGGCATACACTTTGACATATTGATACAAACGGCCGCGCGAACCGATCAGCTAAGAATACTTTGTAGTATAACAGTTAACTGAATAAGGGACCGTGAACAGCGTATTTTCGTTTTACAGCATAGATATTTCTATGAAATGAACTCATTGTAATACTATATAGAATAGTAAAAGTAAATTGAAAACAAAACTATCAAATTGAATCGTAGTCATCTTGAATAATCAATTTCAAATCATTTATCCCACTCAGATCATGCAAATATGACAAAATGAGGTGATAATACAGTTACATAATAAATGAGACTTCCGGATCAATCAGTATCAATATAACATGATACATAAACTGTTAACTTTAATTTTGCGAGAGAGTCAATATTACAACAAATACATGTACTTCAAAAGAGTTACCAACAACAATAAATTTATATAATGAAAATTGCTTAGGCACAGACTACCTAATTACATGTAATGCTAGTTATTTATTTCAATTACTTATTAAGTTGCTGTGGTTTAATACCTATATATCACCTATTCCATACATCAAAAGGTGTCCATGCTTTAAAGCTTCTAACCAGCACATATTTGCATGAACTGTATTGAAAAACATAATCATTAAAAATTAATCGCACGTTTTGTACATGTACATTTTCATAAAAATAAATAATATTTTCTCCATCCAACAAAGACCACTGTTTAAAGACTGGGGTGATTTTGCAACTTGGTATTTTGCTAACATTTGTCTAAAATTAAAAGTACAAGCAGTGGACAATCACAATGTGGACATTAGAAAACTTAAAAACTTTTAACCTTTGATAAAAAGTTATGTATGTATTCTATACCCGGATCAAATTATGAACAAGGCCCACGTTAATAGCAATAATTTGTATTCTCGCTTTAGAAACAAATGATGTGTGTGTGCGTGTGCGTGTGTGTCTGTGTGTGTTTAATTTTAAGAAAACAACGATTTTCAGTAACTTCATTAGATATTTATATATCGATAATAATTATTATTAATAAAATGATAGTTCATTTATGTATTTTTAATTAAAGTGATGTTAAGTTGTTGTATGATCTTTATCTATGTGGATGTCATGACATTTTTTTTCCATTTGAGAATTATTAACTGCAATTCTACTTCTTATGCATTTATTATTTACAATTCATTTTTGTATGCATATTATTTTTATATAAATTCAGATAGTTTAGTTTTGTTTTATTATTTTCTGAAAGCAAAGCATATAAGTAAATATTAACTTAATCAACGGCTGTTTAGGCTTTTTTGTACAAATAATTGCTTACGTTGTGAAAATATTTTAGCGATGATTGTTAGATCTCTTTATTTTTCATTTTCTTTCATATAAAGAATAATAAATCGGACATTATAGTGTGATGTTTTTTATACTTATTTATACTTATAGTTATTGTATCATTTCCCAAATTTCATTATCCGTCTTATATTGTTTATTGTTTTAGAAATATATCCTCACCTTTTACGTTCTATTTTAAGGAACAAACTTGCTTCATTTCGGGAATCTGCAGGATCCAGAATGAAACACGGTTTGGTGCTGAATGCAGTGTTTGCCTGTCAGAGCATAACAAATTTGACTGGACAGAAAGTATGGACACATTTTATGATAATAGAGTCTTTCTATAAATGTTAATGCAAAACGATTCATTTAATTGATACAAATTTAGTGGTATATTTCTTTTTTTTCAAAATTATTATTCTAACACTATCGGAAATGTTTCTATATAGACAAAGAAGGCCCGAAGCGTGCATTATTCTGCAACAATGCACTCGCCGTTCTTATTATCCCCCTGTGTATTTTCACATTGAGGGCGTCATTTTGTTTGAAAAATCTGATAAATAAAAACAATTTTTTGTCGAATTTTGTTGTGAAAACTATCTAGAATGATAGAAAATGGTCTAACTAAGAAAATAAATCCGAACACCAATATCTTTAATTCAGTCGTTAACGCTGTACAGACGTTTAAAGTGTTGTTTACGTGACGTCACAATGTAGCGCCAAACAGCACGTGCAAAACAATCAAAATCAAGTACGCTATTTTAACGTCGCAGACGAGTTAAGTTTTACATTTATTTCACTTTTAATAATTTGTATTTCGCTTGGAAAATTATAGAATGAAATAAAAATAAACAACAAAGTTTTATCAACGTTTTCAAAATTCGTTATTCTCAAAATGTTTCTACACACGGTAGATTTAACGACAGTTTTTTTCAACCCACTGGAACGGCCTTTAAAGAACGTTTCTATTGGAAACTCTGAGGCGAAAACAAATTTAACCGCCAAACATAAAGTCCAACTTTATAATAATAATTATATTTTTTCTTGACGTGTTAGAATGGAAATAGATATTAATTCTTCGTGCATTATTGTACAATAATGCACGTTTTTTGTTCAAATGCTTTGTAATTAATCACTCAGGCCTATCGGCCTTCGTGATTATATTACTACGCATTTGAACTCAAACCGTGCATTATTCTACAACAATGCACTCAGAATTGATATCTATTTCCTAATCACACAATTTAAGCAATTGCTATAAGACATTTTGTTTTTTTAAGATTCAGCACAGGGCGTCTTTATTATTTCAGTAGTTTCATTGCACGACTTATATATCATGTTATGTAACTTGTACTTATTTATTAAAACAAATACAAAGATGTTTATAAGTTCAATATCGGGAGGTTTTACAGTAATTTTATTAAAATTGGTTATCAAGGCCTTCGCATGCAATTAAGATATATAATACATCAAACAACTTCTTTTCAGCTTGTGAGGCCCCACGCAAGTTTGAAGGGCTGACTTTACAGTTTATTCTTGGTCTCTGTGGCGGATTATCTGTTGCCTTAGTGTGCATCATTTTGTTCTGCATTTTGAAAAATTATCGAGGAAAATATAAAATGTAATGAACTTAAAACAACTTTATCAATTGTTTTCTATATAGCTTAAATGTTTTATATAACAATTTGTATGCATTTTAAAAATACGTTTGCATATTACTATTCTGTGATACGTTGCCATTCAAAATATTTGAAAAGAGTTGAAAACTATCGAATGGTTTTGGAAAATTGGGAAATTTCTACTTGCCATTCCTTGATAAGTCAGTATATATATAAGGGTTGGTTCAACTTGTAAATGTACGTTATATATAAAAAATGACAATTTGGCTTCTTTCAATTTATTATCTGGGAAGATCGGCATTCAAAATATTGATTTTATTATTTTTTACACTTTTTTCCAGCTCTGTTGCAGAATACATCATATATAAAACAGAGCCACCGAAGGAAATGGATTATAGATATCCCCGCCCAAATCTGAACATTTTTAGAGCGAAGAATTCAGAAGGAAACTAGACTTTGAAAATTGTTCATGCGTTTGGACAATTCATTCCTGTAAATGTTACTTTAAACATTATAGCATTCTTATGTGTGGTCTCTCAAATTGGATTCTATAATCAGCAAATAGAGGAAAACATTTTTAGCTGATAGATTGACGCATTTTTAAAATCACCATCAAACAATTGTCTTTTTCTTTCAAGCTTCATTGTCTATCAACAACGACTTGTTGGATGTCATTCCGATAAAAGCTTTCAACGTTGAAGTATTAAATACCATTTAAACTTATTCTGTTTTTTTAAAGAATGTCGAAAGTTTACCACGTGACTGCCTGAAAAATATCTACTGTGCCAATTCGACTAGTGTGAAAAACAAAACAGCAAAATAGCAAACAAATAATGCCAACATTTTTTGTAAATATGTATCTTCACAAATTTTATACATTTTGTAAATGTTTGTCACTGTCTTGTATTCAGAATATTGAAATACAGTCATCTTAAAATTGAATACCTTTTATTTTGATTACAAAACTTAAATCAATTTTTTGTTTATTTATTGTTTCTAATTATTGGGACTTTCGTGAGTAAATTTTAAGATAAATGTAGAAAAGGGTATTTAAACCATATTTGCTTTGTAAAATAAGTATATAAATCGTTTGATACAGAAAAAATATATCTGCAGGATCGGTCTGCAGTTCGAATATGTATAATGTTGACCTTTAACTAAATAACAATTTAACACCCGTTTTTTATTCCCTGAAAGGTGCAATGTACGTTCTAGTCAATTTGCACATGTAAGAACAAATTCATTTCAAAGAAATCTTTAAATAATTAATTACCACGAACAATTAACATCGTGCTCTTTCATGTGAACATTTTTACATCTTTGAAGATCCTTGTTATAATGTCCTTTTGACAGTTGTAATTTCACAGTGTTTTTCGTGAAACATATTGCTTTTAAAAAAACGAGACTGCGAACATTTATTGTATAATTATACAAAGTAATCATTTTCACATCTGACTACATTAACAGGATATGCTTTTTTTCAGATTGATTTTTTACGCAATTGACCATAACTTCATAAAACTAATATTTTCAAAATTGTCACAAATTTGATTTTATCTAAGGCATATTCAGCCATAAAGCTTAAATGGTGCAAAGTGATCTATGTAATAAAAAGATCATAGAAACACGAGGATTTCTGATTTGTAAAAGGTGGCGTAGCTTCCGAGTATAAATTAGATTGCCGAGAGTTTTGATGGTCTTTCTCTAGTGTAACATAGACAAAAATAGAATCACGTTCCCAGTCATCACAATATGAAACCTCTCAAAATGAAACAAATGAACGAGCATCTAAATATGATTTTTCTATTGTTATCCCTTTCCCTATAATCATAATAAGTAATCCCCCAGAAGCAATAAGCCAATCAATGCGCATACTCTTGAGTGCGGATAACTAATACGTGCACTCGAGTTAACGCACTGTGCATGTGTGGGTATATGATTTAACTCTGAAACATTTTCAAGAGAAAGGTCTCCGAACTATGATACATATTTATTGACCTTCAGAGCAAGTGTTTTGCTATATTGTACTGTTAACTCCGTTTAATGACATTGCGACATAGGAAATCGAGAACGGAACCGCAGATTGCGGCTCATATTTTCGATCGTGTAACGGTTTTTAAAAACGTTTCTTCTACATCTAAATATCTTTTAGTATTATCCGAGTATATGGCCTCAAAAAATATTATCACTTGAACCCAATCTGTATCCATTAAAACAGGTCAAATTTTACGGTATTATAAAAAAAGGACAAGGAGTGACATCCGCCATTCGCCGCAACGTTTTCGGCATGAGTTTTTCCCCTTTGGCTACAATTGATTACTATTTTTTTTCAGAATTTTGTTCCCGTTATTTTTGTCAACTATTAGGTATCGTCCGGATATAACGTTAACGGTTTAATGTTTACACGTGTTGACATGTATAGGCGGCATTATAACGGGCGTATTCGTGTTTTGATTTGTTAACATGGAGAAAACAGACACTTTAGAAATATGGTCCAACTGATTTTGCCTAACTAAAAAAGGAATATTAAAACATGATCCATAGATAAATATTTTAGGCACTCATCTGGTATTCATTACTAGAAAAATTAAAACAAAAATCAAGCATATCAAGGGGGATAACTTACGCCGAACGTCGCGGTAAATGGCGGATGTCACTCCTTTTCTTTTTTCAATATACCGTAAATTTGACTGATTTTTAAATTAGCAGATTATATTAAATTGAGATAAGATAATTAAAGACCACCCGTTCGCATAATATGAAAAGATATTCAAAGGTCGGACAAACAAAATGTAAAGCCGGTACGGATTCGGATTTATGCGCCGCAATATGAGTTCCTATGATTGCGACTCATTGATTGATTTAATGATGATTTTATTTAACAAAAGAAAGGCTTCAAAGTTAGTATAACAATCTTATTTCATCAGATGTTTTGTGATTATTTGTTGATTTTTGTTTGTTTGTTTCATTTTACGCCTTTTTCGTCATATATATCGTTCCTGGAGAGTTACACCAGTATTAGACTATCTTCCTTCGTGCTAAACTACCAAAGCATCTCCCGGGGATCAAACTAACGTCAGAGAGGTAACTGGATTAGAAGTCATCGACTCTAACCTCTCGACCACGGAGGCGGTGATTATTTGTTGAAGCTCAACCAGTAGTAATGTGGAGTTGTTGATAACACTTCCCAGGTTGATTATCATTTGTATACATGTTTAATTGTTCATATCTATTAACAGATTTGACCGCAGTTTGCTCTTCATTAATTGAAGCTCGGACATCATCTGCAAGTGTCTCAATTTCTGATAGTTGCATAGAACGTGGCTTATCATTGGATTGCTGTTTGACGTCACTATGACGTCGCAATCTGGAAAACACCATAACTATAAATTAGTTTGAAATATTAGTCTGAAATACTCAGAGCAGTGTTATAAAGTTTGTTATACCTGAAGTTAGCCAAGATCATCTTTCCTGTTTCCGCGTCATGACATATATTGTGTTGGTTCGCCGTAAAACCAAACCAAACAAACATACTGTGAGAAAATTGTCCGGATACAGTTAATCATTGATGATAAAAATCCAAATATGTGATAAATAAAAAAGTAAGACGAACACAAACGAAATAACTAAATAATCATTCATCTATAATACTACTTTTTGCACAATACGCGTTTTAAAATGAAACAATTCAACTAGTAAAGTATTGCATTTATTTAAAAAAACTTCAATAAATTTTACGAATAAGAACGCCTAGCACTATATTATGTCCGAAATGTATCTGGAAATGAAATCTGAAGATATGTTTATTAAAAAATGTTTTTCTTTTTTTCTTAGCAAATTAGCAATAAAGTCTGACCGGTGTTGTTGTAAAAGTATACCGTGTTATTTAAATACATCTTACCTTGTAGTATAAACGAGAAGATATGCTATGATCACCAGCAGTATGACACAAATCATACTTGGTACAAAAGTGGCTAGATATGAAAAAATGTTTTATAAAAATGTTGTGTTATCTATTACACACTAAAACAAATCAGATTATGATATTTTTGTCATAAATTTGCCTGAGTATCCCTTTAAGCAACAACGAAGACTGCTCCTAATAAATGTTTTATGTACAATGAATGTAGTATTTAATGTTGAATTTAAATATTTCTTAATTAACTCTGCTAAGTCGAAAATACATTATATGAAAAACATAATTGATTAAATCTATCACTTTTATATAGCATGGGGTTCTATGGTACCACCGAAGTGAATATATTTACATTTATCCTTAAAAAAGAGAAATGATAATGAGAGAAACGATCGCTCTTTTCTTAAACAAGTTACACATTTGTGTGTACCATATGGTCAACAGGTATTACTGTAATATTTCCGATATAATAAGAAGGGATGAGGTCTAGAATTAGAAAAATTATAATTGTCAATACATCAATAAATACTTTTTTATAGCTATGTCTCCGTATTCTGTGTCTATTGACGCTTGCATTGTAGAATAGGTTGGTTTTAAAGTGGTATAATCTTTTGTTTGATTCCATTGCGAAGAAGTTGCTTGGCTTGTCTGTTTATGTACCTCTGGTATTGGTCTCGAACAAGAAATGTTGAAGTTTGATCTATCAGCTACATACATTTATAATTAAATGATATATTAAATGACCAAAAAATTCACTAATATAAATTTGCTTCAATCTTCAATTTTTTATTTTATTAATCATTAGTAGAATTTAATAACAACTTTTACACTGACTGTAACAATTATGTAAAGGACCTATAAGTAAAATATTTTCAAAATACGTCTTTCAAAATAATTGTTATCATATCAATTTTAAATAATCAAAGGATAATATTTCACTATTTGTTAACAGAAATACAGAATTTCAAAGAAAATTAAACGTAGTTGAAATTTGAGTTTCAGCTCACTTTGAAGTATAAAGAATGTCTGATAATTTATGGCTTTTGATTTGGTTTTTTAATTGTTGTTATCAATAGCATTAAACCAGTTTATGAAATACTGTCATTTATGCATTGTCCAAAAATGAAAGGGGCATCCATGGCCAGTGGCTAAGGTCGTTGACTGCAAATCATTGGCCCTTGGTCACTTTGGGTTCAAATTCTGCCAGGGACTTTGGATTCGTTCATTAGAGGAAGCTATTTAGCTAAGCCAACCCCCCCCCCCAAAAAAAAAGTAAATAGACATACAAAAACATACTTGTAAAAACAAATAGGCAAACTCTATCTCTATCATAATTTTCTAGAGTAGAAAATAGAAGCTCCGAAGGCCCTGTTAATCTTGTTTTACCAAGGGTGTTGAATTTGCCTACGTTAATGTTATTAATTTGAAATTGTAGACTATTTCTTCGTTTGGTCAAATTAAGCAAAATTAGCTGAAGTTTAGAACTTTGAGTGGTGGGCGTTATAACACATTTGCACGACGTTTGCTGGTAGATTGTGCGTTGCTTGGTATCAATGTAGATTTGATTTGTATTTGTTACATTCTGGTCAGTGCAGACGTATGTAACTGTAAGAAAACAGAAATGTGGACAGTTTTGCATTGTTCTTAACAGAAAGTTTCCAAACTAAGATTAAAGTTTTAATTCATTAGGCAAAATGTAATACATGTAATAATAATAATATTAACAAAATAGGAAACCCGACGAACAATAAATGTTTTGCAAAATGAATTGCGGTTGTTTACAGATAAAATAAAATTTGTCTGATGATAAGTGCTTATGCAAAACCATCATTGCAGAATAAAAGAATAAAAAATATATATTTATTAGGTTTTGTATCGAAACATAAATAGTTGCCGGCTCGGGCAAGAAAAACAAAACCTTACACTAGGATATATTAACATGTATTTAATAGTGAATAAAGGTAGTAGTATTGTACTATGAAAGCAACTTAAAATAAGACAATATAGGTATACTATGAAACAAAATCTTATAATACATACATGGTGCAGGCTTGAACTCGCAGAAAGATTGACCTTGTGATTCTGAAAATATCAAGGTCAAAACAATTGAAATTGCTCAACGAATTGTACTTTACACTACATATGGATATCAAAATTCGGTATCAGCATCGGTAAAAAACAAATGTAAAGGCAAAGAAAGTCATTTGCAAGGTAGGTTTTCCATTTTGTTAACATTTTTTATGAAATTCAAATCTTTTTTTTTTATAATATCGAATTGTAATTCACCCTTTCCTCTTAACGTACTTTTTTGTATTGGACTTTCATGCAGTCTTTGTGGAGATATTCCTCTGGCGAGTGTTCTGGTGTGTCCAAAACGTGCAATGCGTATGAAGAAAATAAAACGAAGAAAATGTCACTAATCGGACTCTAAATGTAAAGTCTTCACAAAATCGAACTGCAAAACTATACTTAAAATCAAACAAATCCTTCTTTAAACATTAGGCTCAAAACGAAAGAATCAGCGGTCAAATTTCGATCTTCATATGTGCTAAAGAGAACCACAGGTGATCTTCAAAATCACGGGTGAGTTGAACCCCGTATTGATTTCAATATTGAGCATGGGTAAAAAACATGATTGTACGACTTTCCACTGATCCAGATGTGCAACCTTATACTCTAATATTTCGTATTTTAAGTCCGTTAGGTGACATTTTCTTCATATGTATTGCATGTTTTGAATGCACCATAATGCTTAAGAATATTATCATTATTGATTATTACTTTTTAACTGTTAATATATTACAAATGACTAGATGTTCTTGTTGAGACAGATTCATGTTTTAGTTGTACTTGCTCAATTAAAGTGTCCTTTGCATTATGTAAAATTATGATTTCGTCAAATCAACACATGTTTAGGATCAACAAAATTAATATTAATTTATTTATTTATATCGTTTCAAAGTTAGGTATTGTCTTGGAAAATAGATATTTTGGTTATGTCAAAGTTACTGTAAAACTCAATGTTTATTACGGCCAAGACAAAGCATAGTAAACATATACATTTGATAGAGTAATCTATATACTGGCAATGTATGAAAAGAAATTCGCAATGCACATCGATTATATATGATGCTGTAAGTTTGCGACGTAGATTCTCATTTTTCAAGTAAGACATTTACATTAATTTACATAAATAAATTCTGTTGCAATTTTATAAATACAATATAAATTGTATTTGGATTTTATAGAACTATTCTACACACAGTGTAATAAATTCGTAATAAATACTCCTTAAAAGTTATATTGTAAGGTTAACACGGTTGTGTTCTTTTATTGCAAGTGTTAACTGTCAAAAATCTTAACTAATAAAAAGACAGTCGTTGGGATTTATATTATTTTCTGTCACCTGAAATTTGATATCTTGTTAAATCAATCATTTGAAATTAATAGGACATACATGCAAACAAGAACTACTTGTGGACAATGAACTCTTGAACTATATCCTACAATTTCAGATGCCTATATTTCCCACAATACGAACATTAAACGAAGTTTTAACGTAAAACAAAACCTTTATTGTCATACTAAGAAATATCGTATTTGTTTTTTGCGGTACATTCGTTTAAATCGGATGAATTTTCACCCGTTTTAAATTGGAATAATCCAAAATGTTGTCGCAGTCTCCTTTAAACAGTGATATCGACATTTCTATTGTACCATAATACAGCGAGTGTATGCCTGTCGATATTACTCGATTCTCAAGCCATGATTTCTTGTATCACATTGCCTTATCATGGATATTTTTTTTAATTTTACATGACACTATATTATGAATTATACATGCATTTACACACGAAAGTTACATACAAAAAACTTAGAATTTGGATTAGACTTACCTTGTGGAATCAATAAAACAAGACACATCAATAAATTAAATAAATACATTTTCAAAAATCTGGGTTTTTTACATCCGAATGACTGGTCGTAATAAGAGTAATGTTCAAGTATATGTTTTGAATAAAAAAAGAACCGTTTTTCCGACTTGTTAAATTTTCCATCCAAAATGAAAGTACACATGTATAAACGGATGTATTCGTATGGAGTATTTTCATTGGTTGTGTGAAAACCTTAGACCAATGAAAATACTCCGTACAAAAAATTAAAGAGGAGAGCACGCTGCAGAACAATTACTTGCATTTAGATTTGGAATTTGACACATCGGAAAACGGTTTGTTATAGTTTTATATGATGTTTTGATTGAACAGTTATTACAAATAATAATATAATTTGATCATATTTATATGCGCAATACAAAAAAATATTCATTCATTTCGAATAAACTGCCGTTTAGTCGGGTAATTTTGACAAAAACCCAGCGGTCAGGTCTCTGTCGAGTTACACTTGCGGTGAGTTCGAGATTACATATCTTCTTAAAACTTGAAATGATTGCAATGACAGCTTAAATTCTTTTAAGAGTAATCAATTACCTACCATTTGGTACCAAGATATTGAAAATTGGTGAAAAAATGTTGGAGTTGTGGAGTTCATATTAAGATGAGTGCTGAAAAATGAGCGGCGAGTTGCATACCTTTACTTAGTTTATGTATATATTTTTTTAAGTTTTTGTGGGAGATGAAGGTAATTGAATTAAAAGCATATACCAAATATTAAAGCATGTTTAAAATGAAAAATACTGCAGTTTACATGGTTTTGAGAGGTAGAAGAGTTGTAGAGTGGGTGAGGAGGGGGGAGTTGGCCCGGGGGGGGGGGGTAGTGACCAATCAACGCGCCGATCACCTATGGTCTGAAAGAAGGCACTTTCAGAGTAGTTATTTGCACTAACTTTTTAAATTTCCAGTCTTGTACATGTAAACAAATGCATTATCGGATATACTTGAATATCCCGGTCATGAATGCTATCCAAGCCACACACCGACTGGCTGTGATGTGACTTGCAAAATGATTTATGTGACTACATATAATTCAACTCGAAATAACCTTTAAGTAAGTATAAACTATAATTGCTACATGGAACGTTTGTTAACTTGATTTTAGGGTCCGGATTGAAGTGGAGATTAATTATGGAAACAAACAGAATATGTCGCCATTGAATTTTTTTGTATTTTTTATAACGCACTCCTTTGCTAATTAAGGTAATTCAGGTAATGAATATTTTATATGTGCTGTAGTAATAATCATAAGGCAAGCAAAAAATTAATAGAATTATAATTGTTGACCTAATGAACCTTCATACATGCTTACAATTTAAAATTTCTAACAAAATAAATGTAATAAGACCTAAACTCATAATTTTTTCTTTAAAACAAAATAAATACCAATATTTAAGACCATATTTACTGTTCTCAATGAAACTAACATGGCGACGGCTAAAACGGGAATATGTATAGAACAGCGATTGGAAATTGTTCACCATACAGATAGCCTCTGTTTAATTCGTTCGAAGTAAAGGTCATCGTATATCATTGATTTGTACAATCAAAATTGCGAAAATGTTTGAAAAACTAATTTAATTAAAACTGAAAAGAGTGTTTAGTTACTGTTTACCACTTTATATGTTCAGAACTGTAAAGAAAAGAATATCTTGTATTTATCCTCAAACAGCAAACAGAGCTGTTTTCTTCGGTGTTTGTTTTTAATATACTGCATTTGAGCTGGGACTAAAAATGTGTCTTTCGGTCCCAGATTTGAGAGATCGCAGTGTCTCATAATTTAATACGTTGCATTTGACAATATTTTCTAGAGACAAATTCAATCAAGACAATAAAATTTAACGAAATATTTATTTGAACATGATAATATTGCATATAAATAATGATAATAGTGAAATGAAAGACATCAAATAAATTTGGCACCATCACTTAATTTAAGTAAGGGGTCATCTTTTATCTGAAATTCTTGACACCTAGTAGGAATCACCTGTAATATATAAAACATATGACACATATAATACCAGTGACAAAATATCATTTTTTATAAATCATTTTTACCGTATTTAACATTACCACGAGATGTCCTCTGAATATTATAAGTTAAATGTATTACATTGTTAAATTTTGAATGATATACCTTTAAGGCAATACATGTACATAAAATCTGCTGTGCATATCAAGACGTTTATTCTAAAGGTTCATTCTGCTAAAAAATAATCTTTAATTTCTATTTCTCTAAATCAACTTTTTTTTTATTTTAATCACCTATTGGCCAATTACCAGAACAATCTGGGTTTTTTTGTTTGTTTGTTTTTTTTTAATGTTTTTTTCCTGATTGTTTTTGTTGTTGTTTCTTTTTAAAGTTAGTACAATCATATTTATTTAGTATTTTGCGTAGAAGTCAAACTACTGCCTCGTTTAAATATTGCTGATTTTGTGACATCCAATTTCACTTGCAGCGCTACTTTAAGAAACAACTAATATGTACTAAAACAATTATAATCTAAAGGTTATGAAGATTATATTTTCCCTTTTTTTAGAATGGAAAAAAAATCTTAAGTCTCAACAAATCTTTGCTGATATATAAATATAATATACTTACGAATTATTGATCTTCTTGGAATATGTCTTGAGACACTTGGTCTATAATCTCGATCTCCCATTCTTCTAAATAAACCATCTCCTCTTGTTAAATGTCCAGATCCTAATCTATCAAACTGGCGTCCAGATCCTAATCTATGTCCTGTTTCAAAATGGCGTCCCGATCCAATATGGCGTCCTGAATCAAATTCCCCACCTGATCTAAACTGCCGACCTGAGTCCCTAAAACGTCCTGATTCCAAATGGCGTCCGGAACCACTAAAGCGATCAAACATGTCGTTGTCAAATCTCTGTCTCTCCCTCCTGTATGACTGAGCGTAAACACAGCATAACACCGATAAGGCGCCAATAATTACAAGAGTGTTCATGTTTTACCTGAAATTTGAAGCAAGTATGTTTAACGGTTAATTTTGAAACTTTGAGGAAATGTGATAAATGTTTAGAAAATATAACCGAAATCAACTGAAAATGATATTTTCTATGAATCTGCATATTACCTGATTGATTTAATTTTCCTTAATATTAAGTTCCGAATAATAAACCTAAAGCAGAACATTACTCATTACAAACAATATCAGAGTGTCCGCAGCATTTATATATGCATCTATATACAGAAAAGAGCTTACCTTGTATTTGTATGCTTCAAAGATGCACTATTATGTAAGTCTGGTATCTAGATAGCTTTTCATATCATTTATATACCATTCAGAAGTTGGAACTATAGCTATAAACCTGAGGTCAATGACGACAAGTCGGTAATCTTTGACGTAGCTAATGTTAATTAACCGATTCATCTTCATTTGACGATTTGCTTCCTCCTCCACGTCACGATTTAACATATGGATTTCAACAAATACTATTAACATATATTTTTTAATCTATTAATCTCAAAGAACAATCTTATGACAGTGTAGACAATCAAAACAACATTAACGGCTTAACATTTAGAATTATTAACTACGTCTCGATTACATTGTGGTGATGATTAAATAATTCAATAATTACTTTTGATCTGGATCAAATTTTCTTATAAACTGCAATTCTTGAATACTTCAGTAACAGATTTTATACTTAGTTACGCCCGTGTTTAATGGGTAATATGCTTTAAAACGAAACAATTCCGGAAAAGATAAATTAAATTGGCCTAAGGATCTATTAGATCTGCAATATTTCAGATCATTTACTAAAATGTGTAACAAAAATAATCATGTACATAAAATCTCATACAAGCTAGAAAATCAAGGTATGTATGAACATACTACTTGATCTCTTTTCAAATACTCTTATTGTAACCTCCGCCATCGTGTTAAAGGCGACAAACATGCATTTGCTCATATGCTGAAAAATAAATTGAAATTAAAAATGTCTCCGAAAAAAATAATGCACCATTTCGTGAATTGTTGTTAATTTGATACAATCATATTTATTCAGAGTGATTCTACTGCGTCTTTTTTAAATTTATATAAAACAGCCGGTTTTATTTTTTTATTTATTTTCTTATGAATTCCTAGATGTTTTACTAAAGGTTATTGATAGATTATTTTAAAATTAAGATATCAAATATTTTGAACAAAGTTTTCTATTTCTTTAAAAGTATTATTGTTTACAGATTACTTTTATATACAATAAATGGATGCAATGATTTTCTTCGAGTTTTCTTTTAAGTTTGAAATCTGTAAATATTTCATCAATTGTCTGGATGAAGAATAGAAAAATACTTAAAGTTTAGCTCTTAATTTGTAAATATTTAAAAAGGGGATCAACTTCATACTACAAGGTTTTTCAATTTACAGCGGGGGCTCGTTTTTTCAATATCAAACAGAAGACTTTCTAACTTTATGCTGTAAATATGTGTGACTACTATAAAAGCATTGATTTTCATAACATTTATGTAACCCCCTTGAAAGGGCAAAATATTGAATCATATGCTAATAAAATTAAGTTAAAAAATGTATCAAAAAACACAAAATCCGTGATTTTTTTAATAGGAAGGAAATTATAAAAATTATATTCCTTATAACCATGTTGATATTGATAATTAAAAACTACGAAATTTTTGGAACAAATTTTTTTCTTTTTAAAAAGTATTATGCTTACAAATAACTTTTTACTAAAACGCAAATGATTTTCTTAAGCTTTTTTTAAATTTGAAATAATTTTAACCTGATTAATCTTAAATGTTAGCTCCTTATTTGAAATATTTAAACTACAACTTCAACTCCGTTTTACTGCGTTTTCAGCTCTGCGTACTATATAATTGACTTTCCCTTCATTTCAATTTTATAAAATAATTTAATATTTCATAAATTTAAAAACTGAGTACGAAAATTTCAAACATAATTAAGTTTTCAGTATCAATAATAAGATAAATTTAAAAAGAACAAGGCACATTACAAATTACATATGTTGAAAAGATAAGATGGGAAAATTTCCATTTCTAACAAGCGTTGATTGATCTTAATAGTAGCTCTTTTAACACTTAGAAACATAAATAGACCTGATTTTAAATGTAAACAACAGATAATTACATTTGTGCGGTGAAAGCATTTGAAATCCGTTTAAATTACCTTTGCCTACACCTACATCATCATAATCAAATTTCCTTCAATTTGATTTTACAAAATTGTCGTCTTTTTATCTTTTGCCAATCTTATAGCTAACAAAGTTTTAAGGAGTTCCATGTGTAGCTTGATTAACATTTTTATTGAAGTCATCATACATGTATATGCAAATTATGCTTAAAATTCTGTTGATAACATGAAGGTAAGTGAATATTGGCAACGTTTTACAATTACAATTACGGACGTTTATTATCCGTCTGCCATGTTTTGTCTAATGCCGAACATAGATAAGTATTATCCTAACAACAACGGATGATATAGCCGCTCTCTTTACTGTATCCGTTAGCTTTTTGTTTGGATAAGGTCACCATCATATCATGCTGAAAAAGTGATTTCTGCATAAAACGGTGCTAAGGCACTTTAGCGGTAACTATTACTTAACATCTGAAAAAGGTGTGATCCCTCAAAAGCATAAATCACAACAAACTTACTTAAAAATTGCAGACTCGGGTCTGTACATCAGGGATTATGGAAAAGTGCAACATCCCTCATACCTCCTAACACCGGCATGAGCGGTACTCAATTTTTTAACACTGAGAAGTGATGGAATCAATGATCTCGAAAGACCAGAAAATGTAACAATAATACTACCGTCCAGAACCCGGCCCTATGAAAGCAAGCCTACAGTATTTTGCCAGTTTGATGTTTTAAGACATTCTAATTTTGTTTCTAATAAATTTTCACATTGATCAGAGGAGTTGTTATTGCTGCGTGGAGGCAGTACAAAGTTGCCCAGTACATTCAGTAAGAGATGTTATAGTCATGGACCTTGAAGGTCGTACAGCACGATGTTTCGTTGTGTTTTTGTTTTCTTGTCCAATCTATTTAATATTCATGTTACTATTATATTACCCTCTTAATATGTTGCCTGATACATTTGTCTTTGAACGTCTGTCTGTGATATGCAAACCCCTTATTTCCTTGTACTACAAAAGTAAATTATATAATTTTTAAGGATGTACTCCACTAATATTTTAAATGTTGACAAATGTTGCTTAAGCTTCATTCTAATCCTGTTTTTTTAAAGAATATTTGAATTACTATGTGTTTATTGTAAATTGTAACATGTATGTATATTCCGAGAAATAAAATATGTTTACAGTAAACTTAATTGAGTCTGCAACAGTTCAGAAATAAGCCGTTTGTTCGTTCTTTGGGGATTACGATTTTTCTTCACGTGATGTCATATAATTGAAAAAAAAAATCATGTAAATATCCTTTTGGCAATAGTCAACCTATTATTGTAACCTAATACTTTAAACAATAAAATAGAGAAAAAAACAGAATCCGTAAAGAAAGCCCAACACGGGAAAAATGTTGCAGGCTCGGTTTGATTGAGTCTGTTCATGGACGGTACTGGAAAGTGCAAGTTACCGTCCACGCCCCCTAGCACCGGCTTAAGCATAATTCAACATTTAAACACGAAAATGGCGAAATGAATTTTGAAACATCCGCAGGTGTGTTCATACGGCGGTTATTATGGAACCTTCAATGTGACACAGTAGTGCCATTCCATGAAAAGCGGCGTATGGTCCCCAATTTAAAAAAATACACGTGCGCCCTTAAAGAGAAAACAATGGGCGGAACTAAATAAAATGGAATTTTGAAAGGGGATCTGAGGTTATGAAGCCTGCATATCACAGATAAGACGCCAAAAGACAATTAAAAGCAGGCAACATATCCTAAGGGCGATTAGACAGTATTCAAGTAGCCATTTTGTCATTCCGACTATGTTGCCTTGTCAAATAATTTGCTTTTCCTCAGTATGCATTTCAAAAGCCATATTTAAACAACATGTCAACAACATGTTATTCTGGTACTATTTTAAAATTCATACATACTAGAAAGACATTTAAATCCAGAATATTCATAATATCCTATCAATCCTTTCTGGCCGTCTGAAGCTGCGCTACAATTTTTGTAGTGTTAAACCTAACTGATAATTAAACTAATCATAGCTACCAATATGTAGCGTAGATTTGCCGGTTTCTTTCAAACAGATACACGCAGAGAACAAAACATTGATTTCAAATATATTATATGTCCGTTTAACTCAACTGTTTTAAAATAGTACAAAACCTCGAATAGAAAAACATGCACTAAATGATCCAACATCATCTGTAAAAAAATTATAGATTACTAAATGACATATTTCTTAAGTATGTTAAGATATAAGTAAATGTTATATGTAAGTCATTTTAAAAACAAAAAAGTACACTTATACGATTTGAATTTCATCCAATGCCAGTGACAAAATGTGTGAACAATGTTCAGTTATGGCTACGGTCTCTGGAAATAATATCATATCACTTTTGAGTTATTCGTATAATGGAAACAAAAGAGAACGCTAAAAGGTAATATAGAAAATGTTCAGTTTGATTGGGCCTGCTCTAAGATGTAATCTACCATCAGCACCAGCTGAAGCAGAACTCATGTTCAATGTCAAAATTCATTCTTGACAGCAGACCAGAACAAAACTTAATAAAACGTAGTCAAATTTTGTTTTCTGTGATTTTAAAACACATGTTGTACATATTTCAGAAGAGAAAATATAGAAGGTTTTTATAAATAAAATTCATCTATACACGATTACATTTGCAATCATTATGGCTAATTATCATATTTGAAAATTCCCTTGAAGAACTGTTTCTTTAACTAGCTTCGGTAATTTTCCAAATCGATATCAATATAAAAGATTGATTAAGTTTTTCTGCTTTGCAACAAATCATTAAGAGACTTATGCAGTAAAACAAAAAGTTACGAAAATCTTAAGTCCATTCTTAATGTTTTGAGCCATTTGAATAATATAACTAATTTATGGATTTGTGGAAGTAAAAGATAAATTTTCCCTGACCTCTCGTATGTAACAACTTGAAATTAAATCTCTTAATAAAAAGACATACATTATTGGTGCTGCTACATTGAACACACACACATACACATTCATACCATATCCGTTTTGTAAAATCCGATTTTGAAGAAATAAATAAGAGAAGAATATAAGAATATTATTAACAAAATTAAGAGATTTAATTTCAAGTTGTTACATACGAGAGGTGATAATGCTTCCGAGGAATCACTTTGTTTCCAGATTTTTTTGACTCTATTTTAAGGTGAAAACATACGTTAGAAATGTAAGCCAACGGAATGCATTGAATTGGCGCATATGTTTGCAGGTTTAAGGAAGATTGTACATGATATATTAATTAAAAGTTAATATAATTCACAGCGTAAACAAGTTAAATGTGGGGTATACTAGAGTCAATTATCTACTGACCAGTTTGTCCACTCGTGAATGCAACTCCTCCTATATTACAGGACGGTATTTAAAAAAACTAAAAAACCAACAACAACATGAATGCCTATTCTGCATACAGAAGATGTGGACTATTGGATATTTATTTCTTCAAAATCGGATTTTACAAAACGGATATGGTACGAATGTGTATGTGTGTGTTCAATGTAGCAGCACCAATAATGTATGTCTTTTTATTAAGAGATTTAATTGTAAGTGTGTAACACACAAGATGTGGTATTTGTTGCAAAAGATAACTTGTCTTCTTCTGCTGTGAAAAGTTTTTAGCGGTGTTTACGTTATTTTCGCTGCATTTAATTTTTTACGACGGCCGTTTTTTTGGGTCATTGATTGTGTGTTTGTAAGAGTGTAGACAAAGTTCAGTTTTAATAATAGGCACATGTTATTTATAAAAAAACCGTCAACTAGTCCTGCAGTAAACGTGATTGTTCAAATGGATTTTTCTTGTTTGTTTTAACTTCAAATAGATTAATAATATATGTTATATAGATTACTAATACAAAACGAATGTTACAGGTTCCCTCGTCACATTGTGGTTTCAACATGAAATTTCATTACTTCATAAATTTTAGAGAGAAGAGAATTGTATTGTTTAAAAAAATAATCTTGTTTTAATTATATTCGAGTTCTTTACCTGTTGATTGCCCAGAGAATTAATGGTATTCTTACATCAATGTGCTATATCAGCTTATAACTCCATAATACCACTGGTCACCACATCCCTAAACCTAAGTCGGGGTGTTAATCATCCCGGTCCTATAAAAATTGGAACAGATCAATCCGACACGTTTCTAGTTATAATAATTTGCAATCTCTTTTTTTTCTATTATGAAATTATAATTCATAACGCATTTATAAAAACTGGAGGAGTTTAAATGTTAAATACATGTACGCCGGCGCAAGGGGATTTACAATAGTGGAGTTAGATTTTTGTAAATGTTAAATAGGCGCTATTTTTTTTGTTTTGTTTCATAGCTTTTCTGTAAACAGAACAAAATTGTTCTATAAAAATGATATAATGTTTATTGCTACACAATAAAATACAATACGGACACAATTTAGAATATTGGGCACCTTGAGTTAATCCATGCCGAGATGGCCCATGCCGATTTTGTTTATGGCCGAGGTGGCCTTTTACAAAGCGCTCTACGGTGGTATCTAAACCAAGTCAGTTGCAATTTTAGTTCATACTCGAGTATCATGAACCAAACCGGACTGTCGCCCCTATCTCTTATTGTCTCCTGAACTTGGAAGCTGATACAATTTCTTAAACTTTGTACAATAAAAACAAATAACAACCAAAAATAACCTTTATCATAAAGTTTATTTGTGAATGTGATAATGTAATGTA
The DNA here is from genome assembly GCF_026571515.1 of Ruditapes philippinarum. Classification (NCBI taxonomy): domain Eukaryota; kingdom Metazoa; phylum Mollusca; class Bivalvia; order Venerida; family Veneridae; genus Ruditapes; species Ruditapes philippinarum. The sequence continues at coordinate 94,187 of NW_026852938.1, forward strand.
TAAATAATAATGAAATGAAAGACTTCAAATAAATTTGGCACCATCACTTGATTTAAGTTAGGGGTCATCTTTTATCTGAAACTTTAGACATCTAGTAAGAATCACCTGAAATTGGAAAAAGAATAAATGAATTAGAAAATTCAGAGGACAAAGTGATCTATGGATTGCAAGTACTATACGTTCTTAAATTTTAAAAGATATAAAAATATGAATCTAGATAATAGCACGAAAACTTTTGTTATAATAGATTTACACATGTTTTTTTTTTGCATTTAACGTGTCAAAAAGAAAAAATAATAATCAAAGATATTGAAAAGTTAAATATACTTACGAATTATTGATCTTCTTGGAATATAGCTTGAACCCCTTGGTCTATAATCTCGATCACCAATTCCTCTAAATAAACCATCTCCTCGTGTAAAATGTCCAGATCCAGAACGGTGTCCTGATTCAAAATGGCGTCCTGATCCAAAACGGCGACCTGAATCAAATTCGCGTCCTGATCTAAAATGACTATCTGAATCGAAATGGCGTCCTGGTCCAAAACGGCGCCCTGATTCAAAATGGCGTCCCGAACCAGAAAAGCGACCAAATCTGTCGTTGTCGAAGCTACCGTATGATTGCGCGTAAACACAGCACAACACCGATAAGGCGGCAATGATTACTAAGGTGTTCATGTTAAAACTGAAATTTGAAAGAAATAAAACTATGAATAAAAGTAAAATTTAAACTAGGAACCTTTTAAAATGTAACATTGATTTATTTATTTGAAAATATTGAAAATGACATTAACTATGAAATTTGATGCATTTACTTTTTTTATCAGTATTCATTGACATTAAGTCCAGTGGGAATATAGCTATATTCTAAAGTAGAAAATTATCATAATATTCACATTTATCTAGATATAGAAAACAGCTTACCTTGTATGTTTCAAGATGTACTATGTGTGAGCTTGAAGAAGTTAATCTGATACCGAGAAAACTTTTCGAATCATTTATATATCTTTCTGAAATTGGAACTGAAGTAACAAAAATGTGGTTTATGACGACAAGTTGGTAAACACTGACGTAGCTATGTTAATTAACCGATAAATCTTCATTTGACAATTTGCTTCCTCAACCTAGTCACGACTTAATTTATGCACGTCAATAAACTCTATTTTTAGACATTTTCATACACTAGTGAACAAAGAACCAATCTAAGGTCAGCACATTGAATCAAAACAACAACAAAAGTATAAATAAAGAATATGAACTATACACGATGATGTTGTGGGAAACTAAAATTTATTTTATCATTTTGTATCTATTTCAAACATTGAATTTTTGTAGAAACAAACTTCGATTGTAGCTACTGTTGTAAAAATGTTTTAATTTGTGTTTAAATGATTCTCTAATAAAGAAATAAATTCACACCTTTCAACGATAATTCAGAGAGATAGGAATTTGAACAAGGAACAAGCATAGCGTTCATCAATGTTAAATTCATTGATTATCGCACTAATCCATTGAATATCGTTTATATAAATGCCCTTCGTACAAGACTCAATAAAACATTTTTGAGCCGAAATAAAATGCAATGTACAGTTTGTTATTTTCTTAAATAAACATCAAATCTTTAAGTTATTGTATACAAATTTGGCTGTCACATAAATTTAGAATAAAGCTTATTTTCACTATTTTTTTCAGAACATTTGTTTGGATATTAAAGTGGTCAACTGATTTGCTTATTGCACTATCTCTGCTATTGTGTGTCTACGCCCAGTCATACAATAATTGTGACCCTTACAACAACTATGATAGATCTGGTCTTCTAGCTCGATCAGGATATAAGCACCGGATCAAGGCATTTTCTCCCCGGATCAGGGCGCTTAGCAGGAGGTTTGTTGAGAGGTATTGGTGGCCGACATGTATATAGACCAACTGGCTCCGTTTACAGAAATCATATTTTATTGCTATATACATGTATATACAATACAGATACAAATTTCATATTTATTCTTAACAGCAAAAGCAAACGGATTGGGCCCAAGTTCTTACAACATTAGCGGTCGGCCCTCCCCGGTAGTTAATGAAACGTTAAAACGATATTCAATACTTAATGGCATATAACATAAACATAGTGTATATCATGTATAATTAGACTAAGCTAACATATAAATACAGTTTCAGATTACATTCCGAGAAGACAAATTAATCGTAAGTTTATCTATATTATTCTGCATAAAATTACTTTGCTATATATGAAGAGTCTCTGTATTCCAAAATATTTCTGCATCTTCATTATTTAGAAGCAAAATGTTGTGACAGAAACACTTGTTTAATATTTGCAAAAAAAATATTTATTACCGGTAACAGGTTTAAAAATAAAATATTTTAAAATAAAAAATAATTAAAATACTTAAATCATATGTAGTAGCAACAATTTTACATACGTTCATTCACTTCTTCTCTGGAGTTATTTAGAAAACTGCTATGTCATGAAATCACATAATGAACTAACTCATAAAAAAACAACCATAAATAACCGAAAGCATTACGTTTATCTATATAGCATATTATTATTAATAGCATAATTATGCATGGTAAGAATGATTTTAATCTGTCAATCATTTATTTACTTTCCGTACAAAACTTCAATCTTTTTTATTGTTCCAAATTTTGTTTACGTAAATGAAAATTATTAACGAGGAACAATTAAAGGGACTCCACTGAGGTTTTTGACTGGTAGGACTGGAAATAATTTATATATATATTAATTTCCATTTGATATAGGTCTAGGTGCAAAATTTCAAAACATTCGCCCTTTGCTGTTTTTCAGAATATCTATTCTAGACGTAAAAAATGCCAAAATTGATAAGTGTTGCAACACTTTTTTCTCAAATCGAGTATTTTCTTTATTATCTTTTGCATATTTTCCTGTTTTGATCTCCAGCTGATGTATGTAGGAAATTCAAATTGAATGCTTTTATGTCTCCAGACATCCGTTGAGTTGATATACGATGTTGAAAAGGGGAACTAGTTTATTATAAAACAGATATTCGATTATAATTATATTAAGCAATATATATATTCGATTGTGTAATTTTCCACTCAACTTTCCTGAACTTACCAAAACTCGTATCATGTCAGGAAACAATATACTATTCAAAATTGAAATCGTTTGGTTTTGAGTGGACACTACATAGGTAATAGTTGACAAAGATGACTTTAGTTTCTTAATGAATGGATATAGAATATGAATAGATAACGTTAATATAGAACGCGCATGAATATTTTAATGACAATATCTCAGTTCTTGAATTGTTAGGAAAAACAATGATTTAAGAGATATAAAAACAACATAGCCAAAACACGACAATAAAGTCAACAAAAATACATTCATCAACCTTTAAATGTTAAGCCACACGTGTTTTGTTTACAGTTAATATTCAAATATGTTAGATATGTGTTTGTTGTACAATTTATATGAATAAAATCGAGGATATTTGTGTGTTTGTGTGTAAGATGATTTTTTTTTCATCTCCTGAACTTTCAAAACAGTATTCGCACAGGTGGCTTCGCCACTCGTGAGAATACTGTTTTTAAAGCTCACGAGATGAAATAAAATTACATCTTACACAACAAACACATTTTCTTTTTATTTTATGCTTAACAACAAGCTAAAACGAAATTTCTTTGATATTAACTTTAATTTTAAAAACTGTTTTCCACACTGATATCCTCTATTAGTCGAATTTCTCATAAAATACAAGAAATCTGGAAACAAAGTGATCCCTCGGAAGCATTAATCACAACAAAATTACAAGATAATTGCAGATTCGGTTTGATTGAGTCTGTACATGAGGGATAATGAATACGTGCAAACATCCCTCACGCCCCTAGCACCGGCTTGAGCGGTACTCAATTCTCAACACTTAATAGTGCTGGCATCAATGATCCCGAAGGAACAGAAAAATATAACAACACTGAAGTGAAGTACGAGGCATTTTTACAGCAGCTACACATCACTTGACACCTGCTGTTGTGAAGTATAAAAATCTGGAAACAAAGTGATGAAGCAAGTCTTGGTCTAAAAAATTAGTTCGACGATCAACGTTAAATGGCGATGATATTATTCATTTAATTCAAATAATATAAACGATCGCTTGTTTTAATAATAAAAACAAACAATTCTAGTAGAAGAAAAAGTCACACCATCCATCCATATTTCTGTTATTTACGGCGATTTTATATTAGACCTGGCTCTGTAAAATGTAAGCGGCCGCCATATTTAAAAGTTGTGAATTTCACGGGAGGAAATAATTGTGTTGGATTCAGAGGGATATCATTTGGATTTGTTAGTCATACATCTTAAAAGAAGAAAGAAAATTTATTTGAGGATTGTTACAGACAATAAATAAGTGTTGACAGATGTGAAAACATTCAAAAGCCGCTACGAAATTGGAATTTTTGAAAGGCTTCCTTACGAACGCTGGGTTGTTTACTTATTCTTCGGGCTGATGTCTGTTATTGCTTTTAAGTTATTGGGCAGTTATTGCTCGTAGGATACGTAAATATGCCCAAATGTCATCAAGAGAAGTTTTGCATGTAAGAGGAATTGTATTTTTCAAACTGTAAAAATGAAACAAAAATTTAGAGACGATATTTGGTGATTTGTAATTTTGAATGAATTGAAATAAGTTTCCTTCTTATTATTACCTTTAAAATTTCAGTTATTTATCAATTTAAGCTTTGCTTTTCTCTAAACAGCCCTGACAATGTCAGAATTGTCAACAATAATAAAATTGATGTACCGCATGGGGAAAATCTTAAAAATTAGTCTCATTATTGAAAAGTGTGATTTTATATTTTGATAATTTCACTGTGAAATTATCAAATATAATGTTCACGGATAAATCAGTAATCCACTGAAAAGCATAAAATAATTGAGGTTATTAGGTTAATAATTGACAGGACTATAAATTGAAGCATTAATTTCGGTACCAGCGTTAGAAAACGTCATTTGAGATCACTGACACGAGTAACAATCATGATTTCATTTTTTAAAACGGCATATATATAATATTCGGTATGAACCTGGTGTATTAAACTTGAACAGATGTACTCTAGATTCTAGAAAAAAATCATATCAAAGGTATCAACAATATCACATAATCAGTTTTTTCGAATCTTAAATCTTGTTTTGTTTTATGAAGTAGATTTAAACTATGAATTTCTTCAAAACGATACAATTTGTTCAAAATACATATTTTCTTTGCTGGATAAATTGTATAGAGAAGAGAATTGTATTGTTTAAAAACCATTATCTTGTTTAAAATTATTTTCGGGTTCTTTACCTAAATACTTTTCACACTTTGTTGTTGTTTGCCCAGAGCATACATTGTATTGTTGTTACATGTGTATCAATCTGCTATATCAACTTGAAACTCCATAATACCACTGGTCAACACGACTCTAAATTAAGTAGGGCTGTTAATCATCACGGTCCTGTACAAAATGGGAACAGGTCAATCAGTCAAATAACTGGTTATAATAATTTGCAACGCCTTTTTTTCTTTTTTGAAATTATAATTCTTAACACATCATAAAAGTGGAGGAGTATATATGTTTAATATGAACGCCCACGCCAGGGATTTAACAATGCTGGAGATAAATGTTTGTAGATGATGAATAAGTGCTCAATATTTTGTTTGTTTCATAGCTTTTCTGTAAAAAGTATCGGAGATGTTATTGCAGGTTTAACAGAACAAAATTTTGTTATAATGATATAATGTTTATTGCTACACAATGAAATACCATAACGGACACAAGTTAGACAATTGGGCACCTTGAGTTAATCCATACCGAGATGGCCCATGCCGATTTTGTTTATGGCCGATGTGGCCTTTTACAAAGCGCTGTACGGTGGTTTCTAAACCAAGTCAGTTGCATTTTAGTTCATACTCGAGTATCCTGAACCAAACCGGACTGTCGCCCCTATCTCTCATTGTCTCCTGAACTTGGAATCTGAATACATATTCTTAAACTTTGTACAATAAAAACAAATAACAACCACCAAAAATAACCTTTATATAACGTTTATTTGTGAATGTGATAATGTAATGTATAAATAATAATGAAATGAAAGCTTCAAATCAATTTGGCACCATCACTTGATTTAATGTTAGGGGTCATCTTTTATCTGAAACTTTAGTCATCTAGTAAAGAGATCACCTGAAAATTGGGAAAAGAATAAATTAAATTAAAAATTCCGGGGACAATGGTGATCTACAGACTTGCATGTTACTATACGTTGTTAAATTTTGGAAAGATATGAAAATTTGAACTCCTAGATTATAGCACGACAAACTTTTGTTATAATAAATTTACACATGTATTTTTGGATTTAACGTTTCAAAAAGAAAAAATAATAATCAAAGAAATTGAAAAAGATAAATATACTTACGAATTATTGATCTTTCTTGGAATAAAATGCTTGAACCCCTTGGTCTCCTAATTAATCTCGATCAACAAATCTCCCTAAATAAACCATGCTCCTGCGTGTAAAATGTTTCGCAGATGCCGAACGGTGTCCCTGATTCAAAATGGCGTCCTGATCGCAAAACGGCGACCATGAATCAAATTCGTGTCCTGATCTAAAATGACTATGCTGAATCAAAATGGCGTCCTAGGTCCAAAACGGCGCCCTGATGTCAAAATGGCTGTCCCGCAAACCAGAAAAGCGACCAAATCCGTCGTTGTCGAAGCTACCGTATGACTGTGCGTAAACACAGCACAACATTCGATAAGGCCGGCAATGGATTACTAAGGTGTTCATGGTGAAAAACTTGAAATTTAAAGAAATAAAAACTAGAATAAAAAAAATTAAAATAGGAACCTTTTAAAAATGTTAAAAATTGGGTTGTTTTTTAAATATGCTAAAAAAAAACTCAAAAATGACATTTTCTATTAAATTTTTTTATTTTCTTTTTTTGGTCCTGGAAAAAAGCTATTTAAACAGAAAATTAAATAATTTCAATTTATACAGTTTTCCTTTTATTTTTAAAAATGTATATTTTAGATTGAAAAGTTAATCTGATCCCAAAAACTTTTTTGAATCATTTATATATCTTTTTGAAATTGGGCTTAAAATACAAAAAAGTGGGGTTTAAAAGACGACAAAAATTGTCTCGTAGCTATGTTAACCAAAACATCTTCATTTTACAATTTGCTTCCCCAACCCACAAACTTAAAATTTTGCACCCTCAAAACCTATTTTAGACCTGATTTTAAAACTGGGAACGAAGGAACAAATCTAAAAGGTCAGCATATTAAATCAAAACAAACAAATTAAAAGAATATAAACACACAGAATATTTTTTGGGAAACCCAAAACTTTCCTATCATTTTTGTATCTATTCAAAAATTAAATTTTGGGAGAAACTGTAACTTTGTAAAAATTTTTAATTTGTGTTTTAAAGGGTACTCAAAAAAAATAGAAATCCACACTTTCCCAAGAAAAAGGGGAAAAAGGAAAAATTTCCCCGGAATACATAGGGGATTTTTCAAAGGGTAAATTTTTAAATACCCACTTTCCTTTGAATTTTTTGTCTAAAAAATTCTTCGACAAACCCCAAAAAAAAACATTTTTTAGTCGAAATAAAATGTAGCCCATGTTTTTATTTTTTTTAAATTAACATCAATGTTTAAGTTTTTATACAAATTTTCTGTCAAATGAATTTTGAACAAATTTCTTTTTCATTTTTTTTCAAAAAATTTTTTTTAGTATTTAAAATTTGGCCAAAGATTTTCTGACTTTTAAAATTTGAAGTTTTTTGTCATAGTATGAAATAAAATAATTGAATAATTTTTAAATTTTACATTTAAGATTTTTTTAGTAAAGAACAAATCGGGACTATTTTTTTCCACTTTTTTCACATTCAAAAACAAATTTACCCCTTCATAAAAGACAACAATCTAAATTTGTTATTTATGGAAAAATGATTATTTTCAATCTGCCATAACAAAGTTATGAATTAAAAACCCATAACATAGTGTCTTCCCAAATTTAATATTGAAATAAAAAAACGCCATCAACTCTTTTTAATGTTTTAAAATTTAATAAAATATACATGAATAAATAATTAAACTAGCAAAAGAAAAAACAATATTCAATACGGGAACAAATGACCTCCCTACTTTATACATAATACATTTTTTAAAACTATTTCGAATTAACATCAAATTCATGTAACATGGTTGGACATATTATTATAGAAGAATTATCGGATGAGGAAATGCTCGAAATAAGGGCATATGAAAAAATCGCCCTTTAATTTATTTGAACAAAACATGTACGTTTAATTTATTTATTATCCAAAATTTGGCATGCCAAATCTGTTGATCTGACAAACTAGAGCATCGATAACTAGAATTTAATAAACAAACCTTATTTCAACTTGTTTTGATTAAATTAAATTAAAATAATAAAATGCATATTTACTATCCAAATATCAAAAGAAATTGAGTGGGTGGTTTTCGTGTTTGTTTGTGTGTTTTTGTTTTCTTTTTTGGGAGGTTGGAAGTTGTTGTTTTTCTTTGTTTGATGGGTTTTTCTTTTTGCTGTGTAACACATTATTTGATTCTACGTTTCTGCATGTACTTAGATGATTAAGTTAAAATAATCATATTTTAAAAATAATAATGACTTAGCTGACAAACGAATATGTTTTTGATTTGTCAGGATATTATGTTTGTACTAAAGTTCATTGAATTATTTATTTCTTCACGTGAATATGCTTTTGAAATATTTATATACGTAAATATGCAATGATATTTCATTTAAGAATATATAAGGAAGTGAATTGTTTTGATTAAGATAACTACGCAAATATGCAACAAATCATAATGTTGTGTGTCATAACGCTCACACACGTCATTTGACTAAGTGTTCTGATTGATAAAAAATCATTGATATTTATGTTCGTACAGTATAATATAGATACAAACTTTTATAGAACTAGGCTTTTACTCGAATCACACAAACAGTAAATTGAAAACCTAATGTAAGTATTACACTCCTGTGACACATTGAAGGTTCCATGATAACCGCCGTATGAACACATCTGCGGATGTTTCTAAATTCAAAATTTCACCATTTTAATGTTTAAATGTTGAATTCTGCTTAAGCCGGTGCTACGTGGCGTGGACGGTAACTTGCAATTTCCATTACCGTCCATGAACAGGCTCAATCAAACCGAGCCTGCAACATTTTACAATTTTGCCGTGTTGGGCTTTCTTAAGGGATTCTGTTTTTCACTATTTAATAAATAAAATCTTTTGTGAAGTAGATCTGATACAATTGAAATTTGCTTAATATAATTAGCACAATATTATTTTACAATTGCTGTAAAGGCAAAATAGGTTTGTCCCATTCTCATATCTGACAAAATACTGTAGGAGTATATGCTTTTTTCTACATAAAATTACTGCAATAATGAAAAAGCTCTGTATACAACAATTTTTCCATCTCCAACGTTTAAAACAGACATGTTTTGATATAAACTAGTGTTGAATATATGCAAAATCAAATTAAAAAATTTTATTTCACTACTTTTTAATCATTCTTAATTTGAAAATGTACAATAATCAATTTTATTACTTAAAATTTTATGTTTAAAAAATTGCGTGTTTTTTTATTTCGAAAATCATTTTTGGTTTTTGCAGGCTCATTTAAGAAGTAACCATCTCACATTGCGACCATGTGAAATATCACTTTCGTATGTTTGTATATTGCTTTGTTTTCAAAAAAAACTTGTTTTCTTATCTCGTTTAATTTATAGATTTTTAAATAAATTTTTTTAAAGTTTTTTCCCTTTTTTTTAAAAAATTTTGGCAGGGAAAGGGGCAGAAAAAAAATGGAAAGAAAAAAGGGCAAAAGGCAGATAGTATATTAAAAGTCAAAAATAAATAACTTAAAGGCTAAACATTCCAAAATTTCCCAACATAATTGGATGAAATGCATAATTGTACACTATTTAATCACAATATAAAAGATTTTTAAATTTTTAAAAATTTAATTCTGAAATTTTTAACCTTAATGTGGGGGTTTGTTTTCTTGATTAAAAATTCCTTAAATTTTTATGTTAAATTTTGAATTCGGGCTTAAGACTATTCCAGAAACCCGGTTCCAAAAACCAATAAAAGGACCAAACTTTGGGAAAAGAAAAAAGGCCTAAAAAATTTCGCACAAAGGACTCGTTTAAAAAAGTTTTGGGAGTTTTTTTTTCATTTTTCATACCTTCTTATTTCTATTTTCCCTTAAAGGTTTTAAACCCAAAAAATTTTGGGCAAATTTTTTTTAAATAATTGCCGAATGAAAAAAGGGGGGGGGTCAAACAAATTTTTCACCCCTTTTTAAAAACCCAAAAAACCCTTTTTTTGGTGACAAAATATAGATATTTTTTAAAAATTAAAGGACTATAAAATTTGAAATTTTACACCTTTAAAAAAATTTCCCAATAATTTCCTTTTTAATTTACATTTTTTAAGAAATTGTATTTTAAAAAATATAAAAAATAATATCAATATTGGTTTTCCGTTTGCGAAATAAAAATATATAAAGACAGGGTAGATGCTAATAAAAAAATTGAAATCTCTAGTACTTTTTCAAAGGGTGAACCAAATTTTTATTCCTTTTAAATAATAAGACGTTTTTTCAAAAAAAAACCCTTTCTTTTTGGGGTTTTTACTTTCGCCCCCAAACTTTTAAAATTCCCCCCCAAAAAATAAATGACTTTCCCCCTTTAATTGGGAAAAGGAAGGCCTTAGTGCCCCTTTTTTTATTATTTAAAGGCACAAACAATTAGAACCACCGCCTTTTTCCGAAAGCTGAATAAAGCTTCCTCCCCATAAAAGAATCCAATGCCCCTTTTGCTAAATTCGAAACCCAAACCCCAATGAGGGAAGAGATTTTGAAGAAAAAACCCCTTTAAAAAAGCCCCCAAACTGACCCCCCCCCCCAATTTCTCCCGCATTTTTGAAAACCTTTTTTCAAAATTTGTTAACAAAAAAATAAAATAAAAACTTGACAAAATGTTCCCCTTTTTGGGCTTTGTTGGGAAAAACCAAATTTTTCCCTTTTTTCCCTTTACCTGCCCAAAACAATTTTTTCAAAAACATCTTTAAAATACTTTAAAATTTTTGATAATTTTTTTTTTTCCCCCCTTTTTTTTTTTTTTCATTTTGTATTTTTTAAAAAGGGGAAAAAAAATTTTAAATTGAAATATTAGAAATAACTTTTTCTATAAACACAAAATTTTTTTAATGAAAAATTTAATCTCATTTTTTTGAATTTTTAAAGGAAAAATAATGTTTTAAAAAAATATAAAAAAACAATCCCAAAAATACGAAAATTTTAAATCAAAAAAAAAATACATTTATTACTTTTAAATAAAACCTTTTAAAGGTAAAGGACCCCGGGTTTTTTTTTACGTTTAATATTAAAAATATGTCAGTTTATTCCCTTGTTGAAAAATTTAAAAAGAATGAAAGGGTTTTTAAGAAAAAATAAACAGGACTAAAAATAAAAGGATTTTTTTTGTTACCTGCTTTACGGGACGTATTTGAGATAGGGGCATAATTTAACAACAGATTTTTTGGCTTTTTAAAAAGGATATACTTTTTGGGGTATGACGCGATGTTTTAAACCCTTGGGACAGTTTGTACTCAAAAATTTTTCTAAAAAAAATTTTATTAAAAGGGGTATCAACAAATAAAATAATATTTTTTTGCGAATTTTAAATTTTTGGTTTTTTTTTAAAATGTAATAGTTTTAAACTATGAATTTCTTCAAAAAACGATACAATTTGTTAAACATCCCAATTTTTTTTTGGGCTGGATTCTTTGAAAATAGAGAAATAATTGTATTTATAAAAACCATTATCTTTTTTAAAAATTTTTGGGGTTCCTCACCTTTTTCACATTTTGAAAGTTTTTTGCCCAAGAAATACATTGTATTTTTTAATTGAATCGGGGAAACAAAATAAAACATGCCAACCCGGGCAATAATGGTTTTTAAAAATTTGCAATGTTTTTTTTTTTTAATAAAAATTTTTTTTCCTTAAGGGGCATTTAAAAAAACCCTGGAGAAGTTTATATTTTTCAATTAGGGCCCACGCAAGGGGTTTTTCAACAAAAACCCCGAGATGGTTTTTGAAAATTTTGAATATGTGCTCAATTTTTTGTTTGTTTCATAGCTTTTCTGTAAAAAGTATCGAAGATGTCATTGCAGATTTAAAAGAACAAAAATGTTCTATAAAAATGATAAAATGTTTTTTGCTACACTATAAAATACAATAACGGACAAAAGTTAGAATATTGGGCAGATTGAGTTAATCCATGCCGAAGATGGCCCATGCCGATTTTGTTTTAGGCCGAGGTGGCCTTTTTACAGAGCGCTCTACGGTGGTAATAAACCAAGTCAGTTGCATTTTAGTTCATACTCGAGTAATCATGAACCAAAACCGGACTGTCGCCCCTATCTCTTATTGTCTCCTGAACTTGGAAGCTGATACAATTTCTTAAACTTTGTACAATAAAAAACAAATAACAACCAAAAAATAACAATTTATCATAAACGTTTATTGTGAAATGTGATAATGTAATGAATAAATAATAATGAATGAAAGACTTCAAAATAAATTTGGCACCATCGCTTGATTGAAGTTAGGTGGTCATCTTTTACCTGAAACTTTAGACATCTAGTAAGAATCACCTGAAATTTGGGAAAAAGAATAAATAAATTAGAAAATTCAGAGGACAAAGTGATCTACGGATTGCAAGTACTATACGTTTCTTAAATTTTGAAAGATATAAAAATATAAATCTAGATTATAGCACAAAAAACTTTTGTTGTAATAGATTTACATATGTTTTTTTTTTTTTTTTGCATTTTTATAGTGTCAAAAAAAATCAAACAAATTGAAAAGTTAAATATACTTACGAATTATTGATCTTCTTGGAATATAGCTTGAAACCCCTTGGTCTATATCTCGATCACCAATTCCTCTAAAAATTAAAACCATCTCCTCCTGTAAAAAACGTCCAGATCCAAAACGGTGCCCCTGATTCAAAATGGCGTCCCTGATCCAAAACGGCGAAACCTGAATCAAATTCGTGTCCTGATCTAAAATGACTATCTGAATCGAAATGGCGCCCTGTTCCAAAACGGCGCCCTGATTCAAAATGGCGTCCCCGAACCAGAAAAAGCTGACCAAATCCGTCGTTGTCCGAAGCTACCGTATGAAATTGCGCGTAAACACAGCACAACACCGATAAGGCGGCAAATGATTACTAAGGTGTTCCATGGTAAATCTGAAAATTTGAAAGAAATATAACTATGAATAAAAGTAAAATTTAAACTAGGAACCTTTTTAAAATGTAACATTGATTGATTTATATTAGAAAATATTGTTAAACAAACTGAAAATGACATTAACTATGAATTTAAACATTTAAATTTTTTTGGGCAGTATTTCCCCTTGACATTAAATCCCTGGGAATAAACCCATGTTTTAACTGTAAAAATCCCTAATATTCACATTTTTTAGATATAAAAAAACACTTACCTTTTATGTTTCAAATCACTATTTTTTTGGGGCTTTAAGAAGAACGATACGAGAAAAAATTTTCGAAACATTTTTATATCTTTTTGAAATTTACTGGGAAATAACAAAAAGGGTTTTTTACGACAAGCGGGAAAAAACTGGGCGTAGCTATGTGAATTAAGCCCATTTAAACTTCCCTTTTTACAATTTTCTTCCCAAAAAAAGTCACGACTTAATTTTTTGGGCGGGCAATGAAAAACCATTTTTTTTTACTCTGGTGAAAAGAAAAAACCAAATCCCGGGGAAAAACAACAAACATATAAATAAAGAAATATAAACTATATACGATGACGTTGTGGGAAACCAAAATTTATTTTATCATTTTGAATCTATTTCAAACATTTAATTAGTGTAAAAACAATCTTCGATTATAGTTACTGTTGTAAAACTGTTTTCATTTGTGTTTAAATGATCCTCTAATAAAGAAAAAAATCCACACCTTCAAAAAATACTTCAGAGAGATAGGGATTTGAACAAGGAACAAGCATAGCGTTCATCAATGTTAAATTCATTGATTATCGCACTAATCCATTTAATAACGTTTACCTAAACGCCCTTCGTACAAGACACAATAAAACATTTTTGAGCCGAAATAAAATGCAATGTACAGTTTATGTTTTTAAATAAACATCAAATTTTTTAGTTATTGTATACAAATTTTGGCTGTCACATAAATTTAGAACAAAGCTTATTTTCAAAACTATTTTTTCCAGAACATTTGTCTGGATATTAAAGTGGGTCAACTGATTTGCTTATTGCACTATCTTCTGCTATGCTGTGTCTCTTCGCCCAGTTATACGGTACTGATGAACCCTTACAACAGCTATGATAGATCTGGTCTTCTAGCTGGATCAGGATGTTATAAGAACCGGATCAAGGCATTTTCTCCCCGGATCAAGGGCGCGTAACAGGAGGTTTGTTGAGAGGTATTGGTGGCCGACATGTATATAGACCAACTGGCTCCGTATACAGATCTAGCGGTGGCTCAATTTACAGACCAAGCTATTATATAAATACAGTTTCAGATTACATTCCGAGAAAGACAAATTAATCGTAAGTTTAACTTTATCCTTTTTCTGGCATAAAAATTACTTTGCTATAAATGAAGAGTCTTTGTATTCCAAAAGGTTTTCGCATCTTCATTATTTAGAAGCAAAATGTTGTGACAGAAACACAAAAACAATTTATTACCGGTAACTGGTTTATTACGCGTTTTTACATAGCATTCTTAATATGGATGATAATTACGGTTCATAGTTTGTCATTGAAATAATATCATTTCTTTTATTTATTTTTACAATACCTTTTTTTTATTTTCAGGTTCATATTAGACTTAAACATCAAAACCTAACAATCTAAGTTTGCATCCATGTGGACAAGATAGTACCAAATATCAATTTCAAATGTTTGTATATTGTCTTTTGTGGTTCAAATAAAATTGTTTGTTTTCTCATATCAAAAGTTGTTCTTTGTTATATTATTATAGTACATTACATTTAGAGATGGAGTAAGCGTTTGCCTTTCTTGTGAAAAAAAATCAGATTAAAAAATAATGCAGATAGCATAGACTTTGAAAATAAATCCTCAAAAAATAAACATGCTTGTCTTATGAAATACAAGTTCATAATTTTACATTATTTATTTCACTTATGAAGGTAAAGCTTTTATCATTATTCTCAAAGTTTATACTTACATCGGATGCTTCTTGATTCAAAATTAACCATTGTTGAGTTCTAGTTTAAACATATTTTATTTCGAACATTTTGCACATACAAGATTTACATACAATCGTGAAATAATACAATACATGTACAATACTGAAATAAGATCAGATCCGAAAGCATATAGGATTGATTTCCATAAATATGACGGTTTTTGAAATTGTTTGAAATATTCAATTTTAGCTAGAAAAGTAATTGGAAGTACTAGTTTATTTAAAAAAAAACAAATGGAAGAAGATTCGTCACTAAGTCAAATTAGCGACCTACAAAGTTCTGTTTAAGTCGGTGCAATGGAGATGGACGGAAACTTGCATTTTCCACTTTTACTTTTATTACAGAACAGATGTTGAGTTATATTGTAGAATCTTTTAATTTGTTACTCTTTATTTGTAATCAATATATTAAATTAATGTTATACTACTTTTTATTATTTCATTAAAAGTGGTGTTTGCAAATAAGTTTATATTTGTACGAAAGAACTTTAAATATATTAACCGGTTCGACTGAAAATGATATCCGGTTAATATATGTAACTTTTAACTCTAATTACAATTGGAATATTTAAATTATATAGAGGATATTTGTTTGTTTGTGTGTAAGATGAAATTTTATTTCATCGAGTGGGCTTTAAAAACAGTATTCTCACGAGTGGCGTAGCCACGAGTGAGAATACTGTTTTTAAAGTTCACGAGATGAAATAAAATTACATCTTACACAACAAACAAACAAATTTTCTTTTTATTTTATGCTAAAAAACAAGTTTAAACGAAATGTCCATAATATTAACATAAATATTAAAATCTGTTTCCCCATTGAGAGCCCCATTTCGTGCGAATTTCTCATTAAAAACAAAAAGTCTTGAGCTGAAAAATAAGTCCGACAATCAACATTAAATGACAGTGATATTAATTATTTTGTTTAAAAAATATGAATGACCGCTTGTTTTAATAATAAAAACAAACAATTCGTGTAGGAGAAAATTCCAACCATCCATCCATATTTCTGTTACTTACTGCGAATTTATTTTAGACCTGGCTTTGTTAAATGTAAGCGGCAGCCATTTTTTAAAGTTGTGTATTTCACGGGAGGAAAATAATTGTGTTTGATTCAGAGGGATATCATTTGGAATTGTTAGTCATACACCTTTTTAAAAGAAAGAAAACATATCTGAGGATTGAAACAGACAAAAAATAAGTGTTGACAGATGTGAAAACATGAAAAAAGCAGCTATGAAAATGGAAGACTTGGAACTTGCTCGGAACGCTGGGTGGTTTAATTGTTCTACGAGTACGAGCTGTAGCTGTCATTGTTTTTCAATTTTTCATAAAGCATACGGCAGTTATTACTCGTAGGAAACTTTAATATGCCCAAATGTCATCAAGAGCAGTTTGCATGTGGAAGGAATGTATTTTTCAGACTGTAAAAATGAAACAAAAAATTTAGAGACGAAATTTGGTGATTGGAATTTGAATGAATAGAAGTAAGTTTTCTTCTTTTAATTACTTTTGACGTTTAAGGTATTTATCAATTTCAGCTTTGCTTTTTCTTTAAACAGCCTGACATTGTCAGAATTGTCAACAAAATTAAAATTGAGGTACCACATGGGGAAAATCTTAAAAAGTAGTTTCGTCATTGAAAAAAGTGAAATTATATTTTGATAATTTTCACTGTGAAATTACCAAATATAATTTTCACGGATAAATCAGTAATCCACTGAAAAGCATAAAATAAAATTGGAATATTTAAATTATAATTGGAATATTTTCAAAAATTATCAAATTGGCTTTCAGATTATTTGTTTTCCTCATGACCTAAAAATAAATTGTTAATTATACGGTTTACTCTCAAGTTGTAGGGATGGGTGAGGTTTGCAGGAAGATAACTTCAAAAATTTCTCCATGGACTCGTAGAAATAGTGTGTTGTCATGTTTCATTTTTCAACCTTCTTATTTCTTTTTCCCTGTAGGTAAACCAAAACATATTGAAAATTTACAAATATATATTGTCATGACAAAGGGTTTTGGACGCCATGCATACGAATTCGTACGAATACGAACCCTTTCTCTTCGAAACCATGAAATATTCTTTTTTTCTGTGACGTACATTGACATTTTATCAAATTATTATCCTTTAAGTATCAATTTTACCAAAATATTAACTGCTATATTACATCTTTTACAGTATTGTATCTTCAATGCTAAATATGAAATAATATAATATGTAATCCAACATATAAAGTACATGTATATGCTTATAATCAAAACTTTATGTCAGAAGAAGTTCAGCTGATGCGTTGATACATATTCTCATTATGAAGACTTAGAGTTTATGTTAAGAATAAAAACCACACCTTTGGTTGGGTTATACGTCGCCTCAACACTGTATATGTCAAATGGTGACTTTCCAGATTCCCCTCTGTGTATTATTTCAGACACAAACGGGCAACTAAGTAGAAAAACCACAGACGTTCCGTAAGCTGGCTAGAAAACAAACAAAAAAAACCAACAAACAAAACTTTTGTAGTTCGGTACAAGCATCATTGAAACTAATATCCAACAATCGGTCGAATTCACAGTACAAGTTGGAAAAACTTCCGTTTTATTATGTTTGTTTTATTATTATCTATCATTCCAAATTATTCCGATTTTTATGGCAAAGCAAATGCAAATAATGCTTCAAAATTTCTGTTTAAAACAATGAAGATGAAACATCAATCAATTCCTTTGTGCAATATAAAGCATTTCCATCCATCTACTTTAAATATGAATTTGTCCGTTTGCAAAAATAGTTAAAAATTCGTATCAAAATTACGTTAACAGCTGCAAAAACAGAAGTTCATTAAAGATAAAATAAAACGATCTCAAACTAAAATTTATTTGTTATAATGCAATATTCTGGCATTCGGTACATACAGAAATATATGGATCAATGTCATTATGTAAGGAGGTAACCTGGCTCTGCTGCATTGCCTAAGAGCTTGGAATCTCCATGTGTCAATGTATGCAGCCAGTGTTTAAATTTATTTCTTGCACATTACATAATACTTTTAGTCTGATAAGAATAATTTACAACTTTATTCGTAACCAAAAATTGCCAACGTAAGCACTCCTTTTGCAATGCCATCGGTTTGAAATTTAATAACAATACATTTTGCCAATTCTTTAGGGATTCTGTTTTTCTCTATTTCATTGTCCCATCCGTGTTATTTGTGCCTTGCGGCGGCTGTAAAAAGTCTCCCGTACATTTAATCAAAATGTTATTTTTTGGCCCCCTTAAAAATAAAACAAGACATTATTTTTGTGTGTACATTTTAGATGGCTTGTTTTTGGCCTTTTCAACTTAGGGGGTTTCCGTATTTTAAAACAAATTGACTTATAATTTACCCCTTTAAAGAAATCCCCATTAAATTCTTTTTTATTTTGTTGTGTTAAGAAATCCAATCATTTTTTTAAAAATTTTTCTCAAAACAGCATTCAATGGGGGGACCAAAAAGTTGGCCCCTACTTCAATTAAGTATTTTCGGCCTTGGGAAACATTGATGCCAAAACACATGGGGTGAGTTGATTCCGCAAAACGGTGTAAGGGGCGGGGGGGATTTGACTTCCATTATCCCATGACAAATAATTAAACCGACTGCAATTTTAGATTTTGGTGTTGCTTCCGGGGGATCCTTTTTTTTTTTTTTTTTTTTTTCAACACGTGAAATTTTATTAAGATAAATTCCATGTCATAATTTAAACGTCTAGTTTTGTTTTATTATTTTGAAAAGCCAAATCCTCGTAATTGATTTTCATTTTTTGAGTAATTTATGTTATTTTTCAGCCCCTCCCCCGGCAAGGGGTTAAAATTCTCACCTTAAAGTGCGGATCAATTGACCCCAAAAACATGAAAAAAAATAAAAAACATGAATGAAGGGGGAGGGGGCCGTGGACGGTAAAATTTTCTTTTCCAACCGACATGAAACAGATAATCAAACCGAGGGTGCAAATTTTCAATTTTGTTTTGTTATTTTTTAGGGATTCTTTTTTCTTTATTTTATATTAGACCTGACTCTGTGAAATGTAAGCGGCCGCCATTTTAAAAGTTGTGTATTTCACGTGAGGAAAATAATTGTGTTTGATTCAGAGGGATATCATTTGGATTTGTTAGTCAAACATCTTTTAAGAAAAAAGAAAAAATATTTGAGGATTGTTATAGACAATAAATAAGTGTTGACAGATGTGTAAACATTTAAAAGCCGCTAGGAAATTGGAAAACATGGAATTTTTGAAAGGCTGTCTTACGAACGCTGGGTTGTTTACTTATTTTTTGTTTGTTTCATAGCTTTTCTGTAAAAAAGTAACGGAGATATCATTGCAGGTTTAACAGAACAAAATTGTTATAATGATATAATGTTTATTGCAACACAATAAAATACCATAACAGACACAAGTTAGACAATCGGGCACTTGAGTTAATCCATGCCGAGATGGCCCATACCGATTTTGTTTATGGCCGATGTGGCCTTTTACAAAGCCCTCTAAGGTGTTATCTAAACCAAGTCTGTTGCATTTTAGTCCATACTCAAGTATCATGAACCTAACCGGACTGTCGCTCCTATCTCTTTTTTTCTCCTGAACTTGGAATTTGATACCATCTCTTAAACTTTGTACAATAAAAACAAATAACAACCAAAAATAACCTTTATCATAACGTTTATTGTGAATGTGATAATGTAATGAATAAATAATAATGAAATGAAAGACTTCAAATAAATTTGGCACCATCGCTTGATTTAAGTTAGGGGTCATCTTTTATCTGAAACTTTAGACATCTAGTAAGAACCACCTGAAATTGGGAAAAGAATAAATAAATTAGAAAATTCCGAGGACAAAGTGATCTACGGATTGCAAGTACTATTCGTTCTTAAATTTTGAAAGATATAAAAATATGAATCTAGATTATAGCACGAAAAACTTTTGTTATAATAGATTTACACATGTGTTTTAGCATTTAACGTGTCAAAAAGAAAAAATAATAATCAAACAAATTGAAAAGTTAAAAATACTTACGAATTATTGATCTTCTTGGAATATAGCTTGAACCCCTTGGTCTATAATCTCGATCACCAATTCCTCTAAATAAACCATCTCCTCCTGAAAAACGTCCAGATCTAAAACGGTGCCCTGATTCAAAATGGCGTCCTGATCCAAAACGGCGACCTGAATCAAATTCGTGTCCTGATCTAAAATGACTATCTGAATCGAAATGGCGTCCTGGTCCAAAACGGCGCCCTGATTCAAAATGGCGTCCCGAACCAGAAAAGCGACCAAATCCGTCGTTGTCGAAGCTACCGTATGACTGCGCGTAAACACAGCACAACACCGATAAGGCGGCAATGATTACTAAGGTGTTCATGGTAAAACTGAAATTTGAAAGAAATAAAACTATGAATAAAAGTAAAATTTAAACTAGGAACCTTTTAAAATGTAATATTGATTGATTTATTTAAAAATATTGCTAAAACAAACTGAAAATGACATTAACTATGAAATTTAATGTATTTACTTGTATTCATTAACATTAAGTCCAGTGGGAATATAGTTATATTCTAAAGCAGAAAATTATCATAATATTCACATTTATCTAGATATAGAAAACAGCTTACCTTGTATGTTTCAAGATGTACTATTTGTGAGCTTGAAGAAGTTAATCTGATACCGAGAAAACTTTTCGAATCATTTATATATCTTTCTGAAACTGGAACTGAAGAAACAAAAATGTGGTTTATGACGATAATTCCGTAAACACTGACGTAGCTATGTAAATTAACCGATTAATCTTCATGCGACAATTTGCTTCCTCAACCTAGTCACGACTTAATTGATGGACGTCAATAAACACTTTTTTATACATTGGTGAACGAAGGACCAATCCAGGGTCAGCATATTGAATCAAAACAACAACAAAAGTATAAATAAAGAATATGAACTATACATGATGATGTTGTGGAAAACTAAAATTTGTTTTATCATTTTGTATCTGTTTCAAACATTGAATTTTTGTAGAAACAAACTTCGATTGTAGTTACTGTTGTAAAAATGTTTTAATTTGTGTTTAAATGATCCTCTAATAAAGAAATAAATTCACACCTTTCAACGATAATTCAGAGAGGTAAGAATTTGAAGAAGGAACAAGCATAGCGTTTATCAATGTTAAATTCAATGATTATCGCACTAACCCATTGAATACCGTTTGCCTAAATCCATTCGTACAAGACTAAATAAAACATTTTTGAGACAAAATAAAAGCAAAGTAAAGTTTTGTTTGTTTATTTTTTAAAATAAACATCAAATCTTATTGTATACTTAAATATATAAATTTGGCTGTCACATAAATTTAGAGCATAGTTTATTTTCACTTTTTTTCAGAACATTTATAAGATATTAAAGTGGTCAACTGATTTTCTTTTTTTTTTTAATCTGAAAGTTGTTTGTCATAGTAGTGAAATAAAAATAATTGAATAATTAACATTTACATTTAAGATTTCATTAGTAATAATACAAATCGGTGCACTATTATGCATCATCTTGTTTCATATTATAATTACAGCAAATTTACTCTCTGTCATATTGACATATCTGATATCTGAATTGTTATTATGCATATGATGTATATACAATCTGCCATACAAAGTAATATGAATTATAAAGCCCATAACATAGTGCTCTCAATTAATATTGAGTGTACAAAATTCGCCATCAACGTCTGTCATTAATGTATCTAATTAAGTAAAATATATAGTGCAATTAACAACTACATTAAATTAGCATGAACAACAATACTCAATCCGGAACAATGACCTACCTACTAAATACATAAAAAGAACTTACACTTTTTAATTATAACATTAATGCATGTTCACATTGACATACTTATGATTATAGAAGTAATTATCGAAGGGAAAACGTTCAAAATAAGGACACTTGAAAATAAGGCCCTTTAAATGTTATTTTGAAAATACATGTACGTATAATTATATTTTTCTATTTGACATGTCACATCTGTTAATCTGGCAAAAGAGAGCAACAATAACTAGTATTTAAACAAACAAACCTAATTTGAACCTTAATTAAATTAAAATAATAAAATGCATGTTTTTTATCCAAATATCAAAAGAATTTGAGTGGATGGTTTTGGTGTTTGTTTGTTTGTGTGTTTTTGTTGTTATTCTGTTTGTTTTTTTAGGGGGTTGTTGTTTTTATTGTTTATTTTTGTTGTTGTTGTTTTTGTTTTTTTTGCTGTGTAATACAATATCTGATTCTTCGTTTCTGCATGTACTTATGCTTAAGTTAATATCAACATATTTGAAAAATAATAATGACATAGCTGGAAAAAGAATACGTTTTTGATTTGTCATGATATAATGTTTGAAATAAAGTTCATTGAAGTTTTTATTTTTTCACATGAATATGCTTTTGAAATATTTATATACATAAAGATGCAATAATATTTATAAGGAAGTGAATTGATTAAATATACATCGAATCATGATGTCGTATATCATCACGTCCATACACGTCATTTGACTAAGCGTTCGTATTGATAAAGAAATCATTGATATTTATATTTGTACAGTATATATAGATACAACGTTCATCCAACTTGCCGCTTTACTTGAATCACACACACACAGAGAGTAAATAATCAAAGCGCTGCAAGCACTGAGGTATACATTGCTTGACAATATTTGTGTTATCAAGACCATGTGATTTTAATCTACTGAACTCAATAGAAGTCATCTTCTGGTTACAGTCAATTCCGAACACAAATCTAGGCTTATTTCTTCTCAAGTTATTAATAGGACAAGAACGAGGTGTTGTTCCTACAGACTAGTGCTGTGTTTTTCCAGGCAAGACTATATGGTTTGCAAAACTGAAGAGCAATACAGAAATCAGTTTGCAAAGACCTGTTTATTATCTGCAGTATACAATACTGAAATAGTAAATAGAGTCTTCAGTGTTTTTATCTATTACTTTAAAAACAAGACCAACATGCGGGTTTGTAGTCTATAAAAATGTGGTACTGAATCATTCAGCAAGACTTAAAAGTTAGGTGAACATTTTATTTACATGCAAAACACATTCACTGGAAAAAATGCACTCCATAGTGCAATTATTGATTCAAAATAAAAGCATTTGAACTTGACCTAAGCTCTAGCCTTGTACATTCTTAAATTTTTACTACAAGTACATAACGAAAATTAATGACTCACTCCCCCAACCCTCGCACAAGACAAATTTTATCCCAGGGCTAAAATTTAAACAATCTTGGTAGAGGTCGACTACACAATGTTTCATGCCAAATATCTTACCTCTAGTCTTTGTCAATTCAGAGGAGAATATTGTTTAAGTTTTTTTCTATACATGTATATACATTTAAGGAAAACCTAAGACACCCTGGTGCCTTGTAAACCTTGTACCTTCAGACAAGAATTTTTTTAAAGGTTTTATGAACACATCTGCGGATGTTTCTAAATTCAAAAATTTACTATTTCATGTTTAAATGTTGAATTCTGCTTAAGCCGGTGCTAGGGGGCGTGGACGGTAACTTGCACTTTCCAGTACCGTCCATGAACAGGCTCAATCAAACCGAGCCTGCAACTTTTTCAATTTTGCCGTGTTGGGCTTTCTTTAGGGATTCTGTATTTATCTATTTTACTATATACATACCATATAAGGAAAACCTAAGAAGACTCCTTGGCAGAGCCAATTTTGACCCCAGGGCTATAATTTGAACAATAGTGATAGAGGTCTACTACACAGGTAAAGGTTTCATGCCAAATATCAAACATCTAGCCTTAGTCAATCCAGAGGAGAATATTTTTTAAGTTTTTTTTCTATACATGTTTATACATTTAAGGAAAACCTATGACATCCTGGTGCTATTTCACTAGGGGCAACATTTGAACAACTTTGGTAAAGGACGTACTGATGATATTATTTACCAAGTATCTAAGCTCTAAGCCTTAAACCTTCTGATAAAAAGATTTTTTAAACAGTTTTTGCTATATACATATGGTGAAAGGGCCCATGATGGAATTTTACACACACAGGGCAGCAAACAGAAATCTTAACTACAACACAATTATACAGGTCCTTAAAAAAAGGGAAGAGAAGGTCTAGAAAGAATATCAGGTCTCAAAAATATCAAATACTGAATTCATATTTTATTAATTCTAATATGTGTCTATAGTTTGTAAAGGACATCTCCTGTCTTATTTTATTAATAAAGGCTCACGGGTCTGAACCCCCAGGTTTCGGAAAGAGCCAACCCGCCAGGCAAAATACTAAAATGTTAGCTGTGTGTCAGGCGAAAACAGGAAAGTATGACAAAGTGGTTTATTTGTTGTTTTTTTGTTTGTTTTTGCCTTGCGAAACAAATAAATACCAAGACACAAATCTGCCACCATATTATTTTCTTACCTGTCCAAAAATATGTCCATGCATAAATAAAACTGTTTGCTATTTAGGGGAGATAATTATGTGTAACCAGCCAAATAGCTCATTTGGGAGAGCGGTATTCCGAGAGTCAGCTAGGTGTTCGAGTCCCTTACATGCTGAGACATTTTAATATTAATATGTTAATTGCTCTTATTTAATTGTTGGCCTATTTTGACACATTGTAACCAAAATTCATCTTCACTTGATGATTCAAGTTCAATTTTGTGTATTTTACCCCATACCGGACACTTCTCTTTTCTAAAATCATGATTGTATCCACAATATTTACATTGTGATCGATTCTGATGTGGATGTTGTTGTTTCTTTACAACTGGTGGTTTATACTGATGCGGGTGCCAGAATGAAAGTGGAATTGGAAGTGACTGTCTGCATGTATGCAATTACAGATAAGCATTTTTCTGCATATAAATTAAATGTATTCAATTGTTTTAACACATAGATATACTGATTTACAGTAAGTTACAATCAAAGCCGTGATACCACCTTGATTTTTGTTAGTCAGTATACTTCACCAAGTGAACTTACTGTTGACCTATTCCACATTTTAAGTTAAGAGAAAATTGTCTTTCTTTGACTTTTCTTTGCATATTTTCTGTTGATTGTATTGATCTCTGCACCTGTATCAATTTGAAAATCAACTTCACAATCATTTTTGCTCTTTTTTGATTTTTGGCCTATTTTGACACATTGTAACCAAAATTCATCTCCACTTGATGATTCAAGTTCAATTTTGTGTATTTTCTTACATCTTTTCTACAAAATGATGTCTGCCGCCACATCCCTCACATAATTTACCCCATGTCGGACACTTCTCTTTTCTAAAATCATGATTTATACTGATGCGGGTGCCAGAATGAGAATTAGATGAATATGTCTTCTCAACTTTGTGGATTGGTTGATCATTTGTATTGCAAACTTCTTTCACATGCTTATTTGATTGTTCGTAAGCTCAGCATATTTTGATTGCCTTTTCAAAGTTTAGATTTTCTTCTCTTAACAGCAGTTCTTGTTGTTTTCCGTTGCTGCTAAACCCAATTTTATCTCTTAGCATCCTTTCTTCCTGTGTATCAAAATTACAAGACTCAACATGCTTTCAAAACTCTGTAAGAAAAATGTCAAATGATGTACATTCATCTGGATTTGTTACCCAAAATCTGTGTGATTCTAGCACTTCATTTTTTCTAGGATTGCAATAGCTTTCTATTTTGTCAAATAATTTTTTTCACTTTCAGTTTAAGTTCTGCATTTGCCCATGTAAATTGATAATAAATCTCTATAACTTTAGGTACAGCACAGTGTAATAGGATATTTACTTGTATCTTTTCATCTCTCTCAGCATTTCCACTGGCAGTCAACACTGGTCAAGTAAATTTCCATTGGGGCTTCCATTTGATAAGTTATGTGAGATGTTACCATTTTCAACATCTAAATGTCCAGGGGTCTAAACGTATCTGCCATGACTGTCAGTTTGAATAATACCGATTACGAAGGCTAAGTTCGAATAATATTGAGTACTAATCCTTAGTTCGAATAATATTGAGTACGTATCTTCAAATCGAATAATATTGAGTACGAATCTTCCCCTTCCCGAAAATGGCCTTTGGGCGATATATTTCACTTAAGTGGCAGAAATACTTCACACTGCAGGTGTGCAACAAAATATTGCATACTCCTCCGATGCCACCATGTTGATAGGGTTCTAATATATGCAATTATATGACAATACGTTTTTAGAACGTAAACTTTTATTCCATTCATACAGACGCTCACAATGTTACATACCACTAAATATAAAGACATAAATATATATCTGTATATGCTCGTTTTCTAAAACAGTTTGAAATAGAAAAAAATATGCAAGTGTATATTTAAAAGTAAATAAGGTTTACTTGTTTGATTTAATATTTATTTTGGATGTTGACATATTTTTTATACAGAGTCTGTTGTAATTCATTCATTCTTACACGCGCATGCGCGGATACGAAGTTTGAAGCGTAGGTTTACACAATGCTTTTATGAATGAAATAGTAATTCTCATATTTTTTGCTTTCATGTTTAGAAAAGTTTCTTTAAACTGGAAGTGCATAGTTTTGAACTTTCAAAGCTTATTGACCACTATGCAAACAATATTTTAATAAAAAGTGATCTTAATGTGACAATCCTGCAAAATGAGGATCTACTTTTATCGAGGTTTTATCCGAAGGTGGATGTTGTTCAGCAAAACAGTGTACCGTATTAATTTCTGAAATGCAGCTATAACTCTGTATACATTGCAAGCAATGTATACAAAAAACCTAAAGGTAAGTATTAAATGATGAATTCTGTTTTGTAGTAGATTTGTAACAATTGAAAATTGCTTAATCATATTTGCATACATCTGATCTCATCATTTCTTTTTGATTTTATAATTGCTGTATTGGTAAATTAAGTTCCATTTCTTATGTAATCTCTAACAAGATTTAAGAAAGAATGGTGCGTAGCTTGCTGAACTCTTTGATTAAAGTAATTGTATTGTTAAAAATACTCAGGTCTGACAAAATACTGTACATCTTATTATTGTTTTGACACACGAAAAATCATTTTCTATCTATGATGTTGATAACTTTCTTTACTAATTTCAGTAAAAGAATGAATTCCGCTACTGTTCTAATTGCCCTATCTCTGCTATTGTGTGTCTACACCCAGTCATACGACAATAATGACCCTTACGACAGCTATGATAGATCTAGTCTTCTTACTGGATCAGGGCGTATAAGCACCGGATCAAAGCATTTTCTCCCCGGATCAGGGTGTTTAACAGGCGATTGTGACCGACGTGTATATAGACTGGCTCCGTTTACTGATCTAGCCGCGGCTCAATTCACAGACCAAGCCAATATATAAATAAAGTTTCAGATTACATTCCAAGAAGACAAAGTAATCGTTAGTTTATCTATATACTTTTTCTGCATAAAATTATTTCGCTATAAATGAAGAGTCTCCGTATTCCAAAATGTATCTGCATCTTCAACGTTTAGAAGAGAAAGTTTTGATATAAACACGTGTTAATTATTTGTAAAATTAATAAGTGGTTCGTTACGCTTTTTTTTGATAGCGTTCCTAATATAGATGTAAATTTCGTTTTATATTGTGTCATTAAAACCATATTGCGTGTTTTTTCATTTCTTCTATTTATTTCAACGATCTTTTTTTCAGGTTCATATTAGAAGTAAACATAAAAACTTAACGTTCTCAGTTTGCGTCCATGTGTACACGGTTGTGCCAAATATCAATTTCAAATGTTTGTTTATTGTCTTTTGTGTTTCATACTAAATTGTTTTTCTCATATCAAAAGTTGTTCTTTGTTAAATTATTATAGTACATTGCATTTAGCGATGAATTGAGCGTTTGCCTTTCTTATCAGAAATTAGCAATGAAAAAGACAGATTTAAAAAAGCAGATAGTATAGACACTGATAATAAATCCTCAAAAAATAACCTGTTTTTTTTTTGCTTCATAATCAGGATGAAACACGAGTTCATAATTTTACATAATTTATTTCATATATGAATGTAAAGCTTTAATCATTATTCTTAAAGTTTATACTTACATCTGCAGATGTTTTTTGATACCATTTCATGTTAAATGTTAAATTCTACTTAATCCGGTCAAATGGGGATGGACGGAAGTTTGCATTTTCCAGGACCGTCCATGAACAGACTCGATCAAACCTAGCCTGCAACATATTCAATTTTGCCGTTTGGGACATTCTTTGGAGATGATTGTTTTCTCTTTAAACTGATAATTGTTTCAGATATGCTTGTTCTATACAACATTACCTAAAACGCGCCAGTCATTTATGATAAACGGGTGATACATACATAGTATACGTATTCAACTAAGAGTATAATATTTATAAAAAAACATGAGTTTGTGTACAATGAATAATACCACTTTTTTAAACGAAGAGCGATTTGACATGCATTGTCGATAGATTATTCAATAGATGCTTAGCTAATCAAAAGACGTTGTACTGATGAAGTTGTTACTTTTCATTTTTTATCAATGTTTTAAATTAATGTAATACTATTTTATTATTTCAATACAAGTGGTGTTTGTAAATTAAGTTTTTATTTGTACTGAAGAACCTTAAATATATTAAGCGATTGGACTGAAAACGAAATTCGGTTAATATATGTTACTTTAAGTTATAATTGGAATATTTTCAAAAATATCAAATGGGCTTTATTTGTTTTCCTCTTGACCTAAAAATAAATTGTAAATTATGCGGTTGCAAACTAAAGTTCCAGGGATGGGTTAGGTTGGCAGGAAGATGACTTAAAAAATTTCTCTACGGTCCCGTTGTTATAGTGTGTTCTCATGTTTCATTTTTCAACCTTTTTATTTCAATTTCCCTGTAGGTAAACCAAACCACATTGAAATATTACAAATATATATTGTCATGACAAAGGGTTTTGGAGGCCATACGAATTTTCACCCTTTCTCTTCAAAACCATAAAATCTCATTTTTTTCTGTATAGTACATTGATATTTTAACACATCATTGACTATTTATATTTGAAATATAACTTCAACAAAGGGTTAACAGCTATATTACATGTGTTAGAGTATTGTTTCTTATAAATATGAAATAATATATAATGCCTTTCGTTTGCTTAATCCAAACATATAAAGTACATGTAGATGCTTATAATTAAAATTGTATCTCATTTGTACTTGCACTGATACACATTATAAAGAATAAGAGCTTATGTGAATAAACATCACTTTTTGGTTGGTTTTTACGCCATCCCAACACTGTATGGGTCATATGGTGAATTTCCAGCTTTATTGGTGGAGGAAGATCTCAGGTGCCCCTCCGTACACAAACAGGCAGCTGAGTAGAAGAACCACAGCCGTTCCGTAAGCTGGCTTGATAGACAACAAACAAACAAAAAGAAAAAACAAAAACAAAAATCTTGTTGTTCGTTACATTAATATCCAACAGTCGATCGATTTTACAATGCATGTTGGATAAACTTCCGTTTTGTTATATTTGTTTTTTTTTTTTATTTATAATCCCGAATTATTCCGATTTTTTCATGACATAGCAAATAGAAACAATTCTAAAAATTTTCTATTTCACCAATGATGATGAAATATCAACAAATTCCTATCTAAAAGTATTTTCATCCACTGTAAATGCGTTTCCGTCCGTTTGCAGAAATAGTTATAAAAAATTCGTATAAAAATTACACAACAACTCAAAGAAAACTATTCAAGCGCATTAAAAAGATCATGATAAAATTGTAATCGAGTAATAATACGCAATCAAAAAATCCCAAACTAAAATCACTTTAGTAATGCAATATTCTGGCCGTCGATACACACTGTAATGTCTGCCTCGACGGCATTTATGCAAGGAGGTAATCACGCTCCAGCCAGATATCCCCGTCTGTCAATGCTGCCGATGTTTTGTTATGTTTTTGTGTAAATTACATAATAATTTTAGTCTGATATATAACTTATGTTTTGTTATAATAGTGTAGGAATCATAACCGGAAAATGCCAACCTAAGTACTCAATTTACTATGCCGTCGAGTTTCAGTCATCTTAATCACCGTTGCAATTTATATGCAATATTTCATCGACACTATAATCATATTTGCTAAGACTACTTGCAATGTATGCGGGTTTTAGGCATTTTTTGCTGAAAAACAGTCGCGACTTATATCAGTTTGAATAAGACACATGGTTTACTGCAGAATGGCACGATTTATTTTGCGAGTCGTTAATAAAAGTACAAGTACATAAAAACATTCACATACATCAGCTTTACACTCTATGACCAATTATAAATTTCTGGCTTTGTTGCAATAATTTTTATTTACATTTCTTCAAATGGAAAGACAATGTTTTCCTAAAATGGACTGTGCAACTGTCAGTAGCTTACCGCGATTTAATATCCGGGTTTATTTAATCATGCGAAAACACGTTGTCTTCACCTAAAGGGACCCGTTTCGCATTTGGACAAAACACGTCTGTGCGGTGTAAGAGCTGGTGCATTGCGCTGTCATAAAACATCTGTTTTTTTTTTAAAATCCATTTACTAGAAAATAAGTTTGTTTTGAAGAAATTAATCTTTTAAAGTTTTTTTTCTTTTGAGATGATTTCATAGTGCTGTGCGAACATAGTTCTGGTTTCAAAATCTTGAATAGAGGTATTTTATATAGTAAAGCGAGGCCACACGTGCTTTTTTATTTTGATTCGATTAGGTATCGGGTCTGATGCTTTAAATGCTTTACATACTACGTTTATGCTCAAATTTGATGTTATATCGTTGTTGATTTGCTTATTAAAAGTTTATATATCGTTTGATCGGGATATTATTAATTAATGTTCAAGGCATTATTATAAACCATTACGAGCAACACTGTCTATATATAAACAAGACACATGGTGTCGGACTCCTTGCACATTACGACATTTAAGTGTACCTGTCATGCCACAGTATAACACGAGTACTACTAGTACGCAAGTAATGGAATTTTCGTGTCGTAATGCTTCTTCTACTGCGCAGATCTAAACACACATTCGTATAGAAAGCATTTTATTCTGCTCTTCTAAGGGTATGCTGTGCACAGCTGACCATTCCTTCGCAGCCATTTTACGCGTGCATAAAACCTCGCTTTTGTACCAGCTTATATGTTATTGTGTATTCGAGTAGAAAGAATACAGAAATACGCAAAAAGATTTGCCTTCTTAAATTTTATAAAATTTGAAAAAGACATAAAGGTTTAATAATACCACTTGCATTGTTTCAGTATCGTTCTGTACAAAGAAAGCAACCGATTTTACATTTGTTTCAGCCTTTAAATCAATGAGTCCTAAATTGTTTAAAATAATGTAATGAAATGAAATATCATATATAATACTCGTGTTGTATAACATACATTTTAGCAAAAAGCTGAAACATCGTGAGTTCATTGTGCAACCAATTCTTCTTAATTTGCATAATATGTAAAATAAAAAACTGACAATGTGTTGCCATTTTTTACGTTCGCTAAGAAATCCATTTTCTTTATTTTCTTAAAATGTTCAATCAACTTCCAAAAGCATCTTTTAAGAGACATTAAAATTGATAAGTTAGTTTTCCGCTATTTTTTCATGTTGTACTTTAAATGAAAAGCGACATAAAAAGTTTCACTTGTACTATTAGTATAATGTTTTTCTATTGTCCGTACATTTTCTTGGAGTGACGTATTACAAATTATTATTATTATTGTTATAAATTACCATGTCATAGTGCGGTTGACTGTACGTAATTTGTTTCATCGATTTTGAAATGTCTATATCTGCATCTTTTCATATATGAATATTTATGGTTACAATACATCAAATCTGTTAAAGTGTAAAAAGCATTAGACATAAAACATCCTATGATTTACATACGGTCATTGACTTCTTCGTTAACGATAGTAAAAAAAACTGCTATGTCATGAAATCGCATAGTGAACTAAGTATAAAAAAACACAACCATAAATAACCGAAAGCATTAAGTTATTCTACCATATTTACATTAAGCAATTATAATTAGTAGCTTAATTATTCATGATAAATATGTGTTTAATGTGTCTATCATTTATTTTCCAGTACAAACGTGCATGTTTATTGTTCCAAATTTTGTTTACATAAATTAAAATTATCAGCGAGGAAAAATGAAAGGGTTGTTTTTGACATAACAGGACTGGAAATATTTTTCCAATGTTAATTTCCATTTGATGGAGGTCTACATCAATAAATTGTCAAAATTTCAAAACATTTGCTCTCTACTGTTTTTTCAGAATATCTATTCCAATTGTGAAATGAAAAGCGTTGCAATATTTTTACTCAAATTGGGCTGAGAATGAATTACTATCTTTTGCATATTTTTCTCTTTTAAGTGCCTCCAGCTATTCTATAAAGGAAATTCAAATTTTATGTTTTTATGTGCTTAAATCTCAAGATGACTCTAGTTTCTTAATGAATGGAAATAGATTTAATGTTAAAACAGAACGCTTATGAATATTTTTATGACAATATCTCAGTTCCTGAGTTGTTAGGAAAAACAATGATTTAAAAAATATACATATAAAGAACAAAGCCAAAACAAGACAATAAAATCAACAACAAAAAAATCATCAACCTTTAAGGTTAAGCCTCACGAGTTATATTCAAATATGTTAGATATGTATTTGTTGTACAATTTATATGAATGAAATGATCTTATTAGGTTGACAAATGACAGGACTATTAATAGAACCATTGCTTTCGGTAGTTGAGTTAGCAGACGTACGAATAACGATAATGATTTATTGCAATTTTAAAACGGCACATATATACATGTACTATTCTGTATGAAGCTGATGTTTTCAACTTGGGATAAAATATAAGGAAAATATATCACTTTACAGTTTGATATATCTAATTTATGTTTTAATAATAATATTGATTGTGAACGTGACATTTAATATATATTTGTTTGCATTTATAATCATTCTCAGTGCACTGCAATCAAAAAGTCGAAGTCGTCATGTCTGTTTTTACCACAATCACATGCAAAAAGTTGTCGTTTGTTTTGTTGTTGCTGTTGTTTTTTGTTGTGTGTTTTTTTTCTTTGGGGGGGGGGGGGTTGTCACGTTCTGCGTTCTTGTAAAAAAAATTTGCATTTATTTTTCATTTTAATAAAACAAGGCCTCCGTTATCACATTATTTAAGTAACCAGCGTAAATTTAAATGCATCTGATTGGTATAATATATTTCTGCAAAGTTTACATGTAACATCTGAATACTATCCCTTATGCTGTTATAACATTTTTTATCTATCATTGTATTTTTATAACTTAAGACTGTTTTAAATAAAATTAAATGAAAGGTACAAAATATCAAAATATTTAAATAATATTGTGTGCTGAAAACAAGATATCTATTCACTTTTGAAAAGGTTACAAATATCAATTAACAGTTTTAGAATAGACAAACAGTTTTATAACTGATTTGATAGCAAGTTAGATGCTTATCACCTATAGTGAGTAGCTCTGAGTTTCACATTTTTGTCATGAATGCGACAAGTTGTAAATAAAGTAGTATTTTGACTTCCATGCACAATGTTAAATGGCTATAACTATACTGATTGCCAAAAAGTAACAGAAGCAAAGGCTGGTTTAGGTAATTGGCCAATGAGTATCTTTTTTGGAAAACATAACACGAAACAATCAACAAAAAGCGTTCCAGAAATTTAAGATAAAAGTATTTCTGTCGGTGATTTAATGGGTCATATGTATTAAATATCCCCTGTTTACAGTTTAATGATAAAAAGAGTTGTTTTGATTACTCATATTTAAATGAAAATGGCCTGATTAAAGTACAGCTTTCGAGTTTTGACATAGGGAGTTCTTATGCAAAGCTCATAGAATGAAATGAAAAGCCCATAAAAGTTCCTTCAAAATGTTAGTATTTTAACACCGTTGCACGTCTGAAATTTTCTGGGAAATGTAAAAACGTGAATTATAAAATGTAATCTCGACAGTGCATCAGAAGTCATCATTTAGCATTCACCGAAAGAGCGGCGTTAATCGTAAATTGTAGAAATTTGAACTTCCAATTGAGTACGTGGACATTCATCAGAAATCTCCATTTAATTTGTAGATTTTTTTAATAGATCGACTGAAATTTAAACTCTAGCTTGCATGTTCTTCAGTCCAAGATTTTGTGAAAAATATGTACACTTCTATTTCAAAATGTGCACCTTAAATACACCAGAAGCCACCATTTAACATGTAGATTTCATTTCTTTTTCATGGGAGACCGCTAGACCCTCATCCTCTATAAAAGAGGAAGGATATTTCGTTGTTTCAAACTGAAACTCCCACAGTCAAAAAAATCTGTCCTATTATCAGGCCATCGTCATTCTTAGTGACCTGTACTCATTTGTCTTTTACGTTAAACATCGTTTGATTCGGATGCTTTTTGGCAATTATTACAATGATTGTGATTTTGCATTTTTTACGGAAATAAAAATACTGCTTTGTTTACATTTTGCTTATTCATGACAAATAAATTTACAATCAACGCTTCTTTCTTTAGGTAATACACATGTAACTGCTCTAAAGTCATTATGTAAACGTTATAAAACTAATCTTTGTTCTTTCTAATTAAAAGGTTCATTTATTTCGTTCTGGGGCATTATATGACAATAGCTTCAAACTGATCGTCATTCAAAAACTCCCTTATGATCAATGAATTGTCTGCTTAAAAACGGTATAATTGGGTAACACATGATTTTTTATATTCATGTTCATACCAAAATGAGTTTAAAAATGAACAGAAACAAACATACATGTATAGCATGTGTTTTAAAAACTTTAATTGTAAAAGATACTTAACGCTTACATAAAAACAGTCATACATACATAAGCAAATCAGTTAATATATTCCAATAAGTTTGTATAGATTGTAGAGAATTTTAATTAATATTCAAACATTTATATAATGCATTTCAATTCAATTGGAAAGATAATTATTAAAGTATTTAATATTCTATTGATCTGCCAGTCACAAAACATTTACTCGAAGACTTGTCCAGCAAGTGTGGGGTAAGTGGTAAGTTAATTTATCACATGAAGTGTGGATTAACAAGTGGACGGTGATTCACGAATGATATACGTGTTCAGTTTAATAATCATATCCGTATTTCTTGCCTGAAATAAAAAATAAAAACGTTATTGATATACCTCATTATGTATGCATTTCTATCTTTTTAAGAAAAATATTTATTTCGCATAATTCTGATAATTATTATTAATTTCATTAAATAGTTTTTTAAAGAAACTTTCTGAGGAGGTAAACAATAAACCCTTTCTATGTATATTTCCAAAATTACAAATTTATAAAAAAGTAATGTCAATTTTTTGAAGCATGTTTAGAGCAAGAAAGGTACCTTTAAAAAAACAAATAATTTTACGTACTTGGATAGTATTGTGGGTATTTTCCGTGTTTGTAGCCATATCTACGTCCATAGCCTCCATACATAGATCCATATCCTCCATACATAGAGCCATAACCGCCATTCATAGATCCATAACCGCCATACATGGAGCCATACCCGATTCCATTATACATAGATCCATAGCCAATACCTCCAAGCATTGAACCGTAACCGATTCCAGAATATGGGTAGCCATATCTGCCACGTCCATAACCGATGCCTCTATAGCCACCGTATAATGACCCATAACCAAATCTCGGATATCTGTAACTCATTGAACTATAACCTCTATACATGCCGTGATGACTGTAGTAAGCTGTCACGCTGGCGATGCCAACAATGGCTAACAGTAAAACACTGAGGCACTTCATAGTTTTAGATCTATAAATGTTAATCAGACAAAACAAATTTATTACAAAATGAAGATCAAAAATAAAATCTTCAGAGCGATACTTAAAAATAATTTGAGAAAAGCCAAAAGAATATCTGTTTGTTTGAAATACTTTGTCTAATTAGATTATCGAAAATAACCCATGGTCCATGTATTTATACTACTGTATGTTTTTATTACTTCCGTTTTAGTTCCATTTTTGCCATGTCAGTTTTTCCCGAATGGTAAAATATTTGCGGTATTAGTGAAAATGTAGTAACATTAATGCCCAAGAGTCCTTTGTGACATTACATGCACTTCCAGTCTCTCTTTCCTCCAAGTGCTGCGCATTACAGGAGAAAACATATACATGTACTGGTCTCGTATTTTAATGTTTGATGATGGTGAGATAAGATTACAAATCAAACCAGAGACGGTCATATATAGAAAATAACCATTTTTTACACAAAATATTAACGTATATATAGGTATTCGAAAATGGTGCGATATACACACTAACCATTTGATTTTTTTACAGTTATGATATATGAAGAAAAGATCAATGTGACTTTTACCATAGATAGTTAGTATTAAGACAAAAAGAGCATTACCTTGTTTAAGCGGCTGTGTACTTGTAACCTTGTTGTGCTGAGGAAAGATGCAAATGTGAAGATCCACGAAAGCTTTAGCATATTTATACTGTAAAGATTACCACAGATTGAGGAAACAATTCTCCTAAACCTCCCTCAATCAGTCACGCAACAAGTAGTCATTTGTTGAAGTTACTAAAAAACTCTTAGAATCGAAAACCCACTATCAATTAAAAATTAGCAAATCATCTTTCGTCGAAGGTCTCACATACGAAACGTAAACATGTGATACATTTTTATATAAAAAAATTCTATGAAATTACGCTTGAAAACATAAAGATTCTGTAACAAGATCACGCTATAGGTTATATATCTTCACCACATATATGATAAAAGTTTGTTAACAGGTCATGTATGCCAGTAATCAATTTTTTCTTGTAAACGTATTGCTTTGACTTATATGTATCAATTTATATAATTATGTGAGACCTGCACAACAAAAGACGTAACTTGGTCATTTATGTCTCTTTAACCAAACAATAGCTAAATAAGACAATAAAAGAACACGCATTACTGAACCTTATGACTATATCGCAATTCATTATAATTCACCGTTGCTGATTGGTTAATTAAATTCTGCATGTGTAAATAATATAAGTAAGACAAATACTGTCGACTGTACCTAATTACAATAAAGTCATCGTTTATGTTAATTTTGTAATTAATCAATAACCGATATTAGACTATGAAAAATATCGTTCAGTTAAGGAGGCAATTAATAATAAAGTAAAGCCAGAATCATTTCACGATCTTTTAAACAACATTACCGCAGCGTTTCATAGCCATTGAATGATATTAATTTTACAATTTACTGCATCATTATGATAAACGTTTTAACTTTCAATAAATTCATTTCTTTGGTAAACTATAACCACAATAATTTAAAAATTTGTATGAATTTTTAACTAAATTTAAAAGGGTCTCCACTAAGATTATTTATTTGGAAATATTTTTCATTAAAATTGTGTGCCAATTAGTCTGAACTAATATATTTAGTTTTAATTTCAATATCATTCCCTCACCTCGTTTTTTTTGTTTGTTTCTTTTCTAGAAAAATCAGTGACCCAAAATGAAAAGCTTTGCAA
Organism: Ruditapes philippinarum; assembly: GCF_026571515.1. NCBI lineage: Eukaryota > Metazoa > Mollusca > Bivalvia > Venerida > Veneridae > Ruditapes > Ruditapes philippinarum. The sequence goes on from NW_026852938.1 coordinate 132,172, forward strand.
CGTTTTTTTACACAAATCGTACAAAGAATCGTACAAATCTATATTCGAGTTAGTTCTGAGTATAATTCTTCAGTACCTTCTGCATATTTTTCCATTTTAAGTGCTGTTAGAATTTCAATGTCTTCGGCTTTGTTCTAGTGGAATTCCTTTAAATCATGTTTTCCCTTTTCTATCTTTTAAGACTTGCCTTACAGATTTATCGATATTAAGATATAGCTTATGTTAGTAAAGAGTTAAGTATTAAATCAATATCATTATTAATCCCTGTGCCGATGAAGACGTTAATTAATTTTCTATCCATTGAAATACTTCATTTTATTACATTCTTTTCGGTAGTTTATAGAAATATATCAATGAAATAAAAAAACTGTTATTTCAATGTTTGAAACAGTGAAATTATCAATTTGAATATTTAAGCCAGTAATGTTTTTTTCCAGTGAAATACCAGCGTGAACTGTATTGGAAACTAACTTACTTACGTGACGTCGTTAATGACACCACGTTGTATTATTTGGCGCACTTTTCATTTAGCATTAGGTTAAAACGTATTTTTAAACGTTTCTTTGCATATAATAAAAAGAAAATTTATTTAGTTTAGTGTAAGATCGAAATATATTTCACCTCGTGAACACCAAAAGTTCATATTTCACTCGAGGCTGCACCACTCGTGAAATATACCTTTTGGTGCTCACTCGGTGAAATATATTCCGATCTTACAGTGAACTAAACAAATATGCTCTATGCAATATTGAAACGTTTTCTTTTCCAATAACTGGCACAACTTGTCTTAATTGTCCTTTTTATCTGGGCTACGTTACTAAAGTAATGTACCTTTCTAAACTTTACCAAACAATGAATGGAACAATTAAGGACACGTGTATAATAGAGAAAAACAAAATTCCTTAATAAAGCCCAACACGACAAAATTCAAAATGTTGCAGGCTCGGTTTTTTTAGCCTGCTAAACGCAAACCAATTAGAAACTTTAACATAAATGAAAACTCTAATTAGCGTAGACACCGGTACAGTATTTATCTTTTTCGTAGTAGTTAGTGCTGTTAAAAGACATGGGGCTGTCAAAAAAGGGTTTGGAACATAACTGATAATGCATACCTGAAGAGAATACCATTTAACTTTGGTTCTGTGGGGAAATAAGTACATAATATAATCTGAGGGTGTATGTGGAAAATCAAATATCAAATCACGGATAGTCTAACGTAAAATGTCATGTATAGTGATTATATCATTTGAAGGTGCTAATCACTGCTATTAGCCTGATAAAATGCTCCACTGTCTTACATTTATGTAAAGTCCTCAAGAAAATTGAGTCGGCGAATTTTAAAATCTTGTTTTGGTTTTCATTTCTTTCTTCTTTCCAGATTGTTTTACTTTTATTCAAAAATTATCTATCGCTTTTACATTAAAAAAACAAACACTGTTTCAACGTCAATTCAAAATCTGATGTTTCTTTTTAAATTAGTGTAGGTACAGAGAATTGAAATTAAATGTATATTCTAATGCTAAAATAAGTAATGAATTGTAATTGTTTTCTCCATTAGAAGATTTTAAATAGTATCGTGAATGGAGGGAGCGGCAACGACATATTGATCGTTTCTTAATTGTTAGTTCAACTTGCTCGATGACACTTGCTTTTAAAGTTACATTTGTGAACTAAGTTGACATTTAAATGAACTATCCAAATACAATAAAATAGAGAAAAAATAAAAAAAATCCTTAAGAAAGTCCAAAACGGCATAATTGAAAATTTTGTAGACTCGGTTTGATTTAGTTTGCTCACGGACGGTACTGTCAAGTGCAAACAACCAACCACGCCCTTGCACCGGCTTAAGCAGTATTCAACATTGAAACATGTAATCGTAAAATTTTGAATTGAGAAACATCCGCCGATGTGTTCATACGACGGTGACCATGAAACCTTTAATATGACACTAAGTGCCATTCCATGAAAAGCAAGGTATGGTCCCCAAGTTAAAAAACGGTTGTGCCCTAAACGAGAAAACAATAGGCGGAATTAAACAAAATGCAATTTTGAAAGGGGAGCAGAGGTTATTGAGCCTGTATATCACAGATTAGACAAATTTAAAAAGCAGACCACCTATCCTAAGGGTGATTTTACGGTATTCAAGTAAGGAATACTGGAACTACCCAAGTAGAAAATTGAAAGACCTTAAATACCACAAACACTACATCAACAGCTTGACCACAGCTTTAACATCAACAGCTTTACCAGAGTTAGCAAAAATTGACATTATGATTATATTTCTTTCACTTTTAAGGTCAGCTGAAATAGCTTTATATTTTAAAATATTGATTATTTCAATGTCCATTGACAAATTAGTATTAATGGCAATGTTTAGGAACTACCTTAATTATAAAAAGACTACCCCACTTTTTATCATTTGGACGTTATTGGTACATTCCGAGGTTTTATATAGAAAGTTCCTTTCCGTCGATTATTTATAGCATTTTCTCCATAGAAAATCTTTTAATTATGGATTGGCATAGGATTTTCCTTATCTATATTTAGACTTGATGACGTCATTTGTATTTACCTGGATTACCTGTTTTGGTTCATTGAATTTTTGTATTCCTACGCCGTCTATAAATATTCAACATTGCGCGTAATCTGCACAGTTTTTGTCAGACACGTTTAGTTACCAGTCGTTTTTTGGTTGTTCTTCAATTTCGTTAAGAATTTTGGCGGTTTAAACTGTAATCGTCAAAAAATTTAAGTTTATTTAATTTTCCAAGGGAAAGGAACTATCATGTAGTACCAGTTGTTGTGAACTGTATATAGTAGTGTTTTACGATCGTAAGGATCTTTCGGAATTGGGAATTTCCCGCTGGATGAATTCTCAGAGCTTTTCTGGTAGAGACAAAGTGAAGGTCGATTACAAAATGTTAAATGAGGAAGGAGTTAAGATGCCGGTTGAAAAAGAACCCAGAATTGAAGATATAGACTTGGGTGCTAAACCTAAAAAATCGAAAGCGAACAGTGAAAGAGTCCTGTCGAGCACCAGTACGGATAAACCTGACGAGGTGAAAGTCATTAAGTCACCGTCTTCAAGTAAAATAACGGGAAAATTGGAGAATTTGGAAAGAAAGGCGATGTTAGCGCGTTTGGCTGATTTAGATGAACAACAAAGACGTTTAGAGGAGCAGAGAGAGCTCAAAATTTTGAGGAAGCAGGTATTAGAAAGAGAAGCCTTCGTCACCGCTTTAGAGAAATCGTTATCTACTGAAGCAGATTCACTCTCTTCTCCAATTGTCAAATCACATGTAATTTCTGCAGATCCAATTGTTAAACCAGTGAGTGTAGGCAGTTCGTTGGAGCCCCTGACTGCGACATCCGTCTTCAAGGGGAAACAGAATAAGAAGACTGGTAAGAAGACACGTATGGCAGCGGCTTTTGACAGTCCGACGAATCATAAAGGTATGACTATGAACATTGATTCTTTACGTAAAATGACGGATTTACAGAAAAAGACAAAGAAAACCTTAGCTCAACTAGGATTAGTTGATATGACCGAATCAGACTCTAGTACTGAATCTGATGATAATTCAAGTTATTCCTTTTCGTCTACTGATGCGGAGGAATTTAACATAGATTCTAGAAAGAAAAAGTCTAAAAACAACAGGAAACATGGCTCAAAATCAGGAATCACTTCCAAATCTTCAGACATGGTTAAGAACAGGCAAAGATTTCCTCATTCAAATTTGAGATTTGATTTTGCTTCTAGGAATGTTACCTTTGAAAATTTAGAATTTAACTTGTTTATAGCAGGAGAGTTAGAAATTATAATGTCGTCTATAACTGGTAAAAGTGAAAAAGAAGGTCGTTTAGATTTATTGAAGAAATTGATGTATTTGAACAGTTCATATGACTATGCAGCCATTAAAGCGGTATATGCTGCTATTCTTAGAGAGATTGAGCTAGGTCATGGTAATTGGAGTGATGACTTTCAGTATGTGGAGTCTGCTGTTTTAGCCAGACATAATAGAAAAGCTAAATCAAAAAATTTCACTTCAGGAACTCAGAACTCTAGTTACCATTTGAAACCGAGACCTGAATATACTATGCCTAATGATAGAACACCTGTTAGCTCTAGTGATGAACCTAGAGTTTTCTTTTGTAACAAATATCAAAGAAATAAATGTAGTCAAAAATCTTCTCATTCAGCAATTTTAAATGGCAGAAATAGGTTCTGTAAACATGTATGTGCCACCTGTTGGCAGACAGATAGGAAGGAATTAGCACATCCGGAATGTTCAAGTTCCTGTCCGCATTCTCAAGATTGACTTTCTAGTCGGTTGTGTACTGTAGATGTTTCTGATTATGTAAATGAATTAAATTCAAATGTTGTTGATATTTTCCTGCCAGAATTTTGTAAACATTCCGATTTGAATCGCAAGGTTCAGGTTTTCAATGTAGATCATAGTTGTGATGCTATTAGTGATCATAAGAGAAGTTGCAAGATTTGTGCTTCATTGAAGCCGGTTTTAAATGATAGCACTGTTAATAAAATTCGTATCTATGAACAGGTCAAAGCTTCAGGTAAATTTAATTTCGAGTTAAAATCCCAGTCAATGAGAAAATTGATGTTGATTTTATGAAACGGATGTTGGTTGGTTATTTTGATACACAAGTTTGTGACTTGCTTAGATTTGGATTTCCAATTGAATTAGAATTAGAAAATAATTCATTACTATTTTCTAAAGCTGTTACTTTTAAAAATCATTCTGGAGCAAATAATTATCCGGAGCACATGATTAAATATCTTGAAAAAGAAGCATCTCATGGGGCAATTATTGGACCATTTTCGTCTTGTCCTTTTGAGGATGGTATGGTGATATCTCCATTGAATACAGTTCCAAAGTCAAATCCTAATGACAGGAGAGTAATTTTAGATTTAAGTTTTCCAAAAGATGGAACAGGGGTAAATGATTATGTGTCTAAGGATTGGTATCTTGGAGAAAAGGTTGATCTTGTTTTTCCCAAGATTGATGATTTTGTTTCTTTAATTAAGGCTAAAGGTCAAGGTTGTATGATGTATAAGTTAGATTTAAGGATAGCTTATAGGCAAATTAGTATTTGTCCTTCAGCTTACAATTTGGTAGGTTTTGCTTTGAAAAAAACACATCTTTTTCGATACTGTGTTAGCAATAGGACTTAGGTCATCTGCTCATATTTGTCAGAGAGTGACAAATGCGTTTGCGTTTATGATGTGGAATTGCGGTTTGACTTGTTTAAATTACTTGGATGATTTTGCAGGTGTTGAGCACGAATCAAGTGTCAAATTCGCCTTTGGTTTGATGCGAGAATTGTTTATAAGGAGTGGTATAGAGGAGGCTCTGGATAAAGCTTGTCCACCTTCAAAGAACATGATTTTTAGGTGTCTTGTTTAATAGTGATAGTATGACAATGGAGGTTACTAAGGAAAGGCTAAAGGAAATAAAATGTTTGGTTAAATCTTGGTTGGATAGAGATTCAGCATCATTAAAGGACATTCAAAAACTTCTTGGTAATTAAATTTTGTAGGGGCTTGTGTACGTTCAAGTAGGATTTTCGTTAACCGAATACTGAATAGGTTACGAGAGTGTTATGCTGAAGGAATTAATCAGAATATCTTGATACCTTTAGAAGTTAAAAAAGATTTATATTGGTGGAACGACTTTTTGCCCATGTATAATGGAATTTCCTTGATAAATTATGGGGAATGGTCTCAGATAGATAGTGTTTTCAGCTCCGATGCATGTTTGACAGGCTGTGGGAGCATCTTTGGAAATAAATACTTTCATAGTGTTTTTCCACAGTTCATATTGGTTCAAAATTTAAGCATTACTTGTTTAGAGATGTTAACAGTTTTGGTTTCATTAAAGTTGTGGGGACCTGATTTGTGTAAGAAAAAGGTGAATATTTTTTGTGATAATTTAGCTGTTTGTATTGTTATAAACACAGGTAAAGCTCGTAGTTGTTTTTTACAACAATGTTTGAGAGAAATTTGTTTCATTGCATCAGTATATGAGTTCCAGTTAAAGGCCTCTCATCTCAGTAGTGATAGAAATCGTATAGCTGATTGTCTAAGTAGATGGCATTTGGATAGATTGTATGTTTCTGAGTTTTTTAATCAGGTGTCTCATATTTCTCAAATAACAGATGTTAATATCACTGAGGATCATTTTACGATGATTCATAATTGGTAACTTCTTGTTTCAGATTTAGAGATTAAGACTTTGCGGCAGGAACTTAGACATTCTATTTCATCATCATTTGCCGAAGGAACAAATAAAAATCTGAAAATACAATGGGAGAGTTTCCTGATGTTTTGTATTTACTTCAAATTGCGTTTCTTACCAGCCTCAACTTCAACTTTGCAGTTATATGCTCAATTTCTCAGTAGAACATTCGTATCAGTAGATAGCATACGTAATTATATTTCAGGGGTTAAAACTTTACATTTGTTACTGGGTTATAGTATTGATCATATCAATTCTTATTTGCTGAATTTATCATTAAGGGGAATAAATCGTTTACATCCTAGATCTGTAAACCGTGCAGAACCCATCACTTTAGACATTTTACGCAGCATACATGCTTCTTTAGATTTTTCAGACCAAGATAATATAGTTTACTGGTGTTTATTTTTATTTGCTTTCTTTTTAGTGGCCAGGAAATCTAATTTAGTTCCTACAAATTCATCAGATATTGTCAAAGGTAGATATTTAAGCACCACTTGTATCAAATATTTTGGTAATTACATTTTAGTGCATTTTAATTGGTCGAAAACCATTCAATTTGCAGAAAGGGAGGTAATTAGTCCATTACTTAGATTGAAAGAATCAGAGTTATGTCCAGTTTATGCTTATGAATTAATGACAGGTTTAAAATTTCATAGACAGAATGATTTATTTTTCTCTTTAAAAGACGGGTCGTATATATCGTATTATCTGTTTCAAAAGAAATTACGTCTTTGTATTGAAAATATTGGATTAAATCCAGATTTATATTCCACGCATTCCTTTAGAAGGGGTTTTGCTACATTAGCCTTTCGTTCTAACATTTCTCCTGAAAGTATAAAATTAATTGGTGACTGGAAATCAGATGCTTTTCGTCATTATTTAGAATTAGATTGGTCAGATAAAGTACATATTTTATCCAATATGTTTGACACCACTTTTTAATTCAGAAAATTCGTTCACTGATGTTAAAAATTACTTTTAAATGAATTAATGTACATCTCTTTCATTGCAGATGTACGAGTTCACATTCTGAGTGATTCAATTGCCAAATATATTAAAGGGATATGGTTCAATACAGTTATCCCGTTAAGACACATTGCAAATGATGATTGATCAAATAAATGCGGATCCTAGTTTGGTTATAGCTCCGTATATGATTTTACACGTCGGACCAAATAATATTAACTCGCAGGAAAAGTTTTCAGTTGATGATATAGTTAGATTAACTAATGAATTATTTAATGTTATTTGGATACACAACCCTTCTGCGCATATCATAGTATCTAGTATTTTACCTAGACCTGTCGATTTTGATGTCACTAATGAAAAGGTTAAATTGGTCAATGAAAGATTGCAATTAAAATGTAAGGAAAGAAATTGTCAGTTTATTAAATCGTATAGACCGTTCTTCTTTAAGGGTCGCCCCAAAAGGAATCTTTATGCTGTTAGGGATGGGGGACTTCATCTTAATTTTGCTGGAACAGATGTCCTCAAAAGTTTTTTCATAAACACTATATCACATATTGTTAAGGGCAAGTTTGCCATGTAAAGTAGAAATTGTCATTTTAAGAGGTCAACAGGCGGCAAATGAATGTTGGCATGCAGGCTATTTTAGTCACATGTTTTCAAAGGTTTTAAGGGGTAGTAGTTATGCTCTTGACCTTTGATCTCCTACGTGACATCTTGTCTCTATGTCAGTATGTTAACATTTATTTGTTGGTCACCTTGGCTTCAATTGCCTGATCAATGTTCTGAACTTATGTTATGACGTAATATGTTTTTTACATTTTAGGATAATTTATCAGACAGATTTCTTGTAAGTTTATTTAGAATTATTTTTGTTATAATTGTGCTTTTTGAAAGTGACATTATCTTCTAGTTGAATTAATTTAAATTATGGAACTTGATATATACTGCATCTTTGCTTGGATTTATTTCCATTAATTTATAGTTACTGTGACATTCGAATGTCATTTCTTATGTTCATGGGAGATAACGTCACTTGAAATTTCTTTTGTGCTTGTGTTTGTGAAATGTTTATTTGCTTTGTTTTTTTATTATGCTTCCTTGTTTTTAGTCCTCCTTTTTCTTGACTTAAGTCTGAGTTTAACAGAATGACATAATTTATAGCATTTTCTCCATAGAAAATCTTTTAATTATGGATTGGCATAGGATTTTCCTTATCTATATTTAGACTTGATGATGTCATTTGTATTTACCTGGATTACCTGTTTTGGTTCATTGAATTTTTGTATTCCTACGCCGTCTATAAATATTCAACATTGCGCGTAATCTGCACAGTTTTTGTCAGACACGTTTAGTTACCAGTCGTTTTTTGGTTGTTCTTCAATTTCGCCACTCCCTCCCACCCATTTTTATTATTGCTTGTTATGTTAAATGTTGGAATGTGAATGCATTATTTGTGTTATGTTAAATGTTGGAATGTGAATGTATTATTTGTGTTATGTTAAATGTTGGATTGTGAATGTATTATTTGTGTTATGTTAAATGTTGGAATGTGAATGTATTATTTGTGTTTTGATATGTGTTATGTTTTGTTTAATAATGTGATATTTAAAGTGTTTTTCTATTCTGATGCTTAATTATTGATGTGCGGAATTGTTGTATTCATTTATGCTTTGCTTATTAATATGACTTACTTTCTATTGTATACTTTGTTTGCATTCTTAGTCATATTATCATTTCTGATTGTTGTATTTTTGACGTGTCTGATCCCTCAGTAAAAGTGTTATTATTATTATTATGCTTCCTTGTTTTTAGTCCTCCCTTTTCTTGACTTAAGTCTGAGTTTAACAGAATGACATAATTTCTTTTTTTGCGTATTGAAATATAAAATTGAAAACAATTAAAGTTATTAAGACTTTCACCTTTACTCTCGCAGTTTACAATAGGATGGGCATAATGTCACTTTTATTTTGTGACTAAATACTAGACATAAAGAAAGAATTGCTTGATGACAATGTAGCTTTGGAGTCCGAATTATTCATTAAAGGTGGCACAATCAACTTTCATTAGTGGTCAAATGAGATTGAAGACTCAATAATCATAGAAAGGTAACAATATGGCTTCATTTAACATACGAGAATTATTTATAAATGAAACAAACATACTTCTTGTTTTGTACTTTTTAATAGCAAAAGCAATACACACAGAACTTAACATCAACATTTATACATACATACAAACTTGAGCTAATTAAACTATTTATTATTTAATAAGGTTGTATAAATCAATGCATTGAATTAACTGCATGTTTAACTTATGATATTTCACTATATAACGTTAGTCTATTTTTTATAATGTTAAAAAGAAATGTTATTTTTACACAACTCAGTTTCACAACGACTTGTCCAGCAAGTAAGGGAACGATAAATAGTATTCAGTAAGGATAAACAAATGGATGGTGTTTGAAAGAATGGTAAGCAAGTTCATTTAATAGTCGTATCCGTATTTTTTACCTGAAATAGAAAACAACGAGTTATCATTGGAACAAATATGTTTCGCATAGTACTGATAATTATTTACTAATAAAAACAGGTATTAAAAGAAATTATTAAAGTATCAAATTATCAAAAAGCATTATGACTACATATGCAACAAAATAATATAAGAACATTATTGTTTTAGAATTTCATCTTAATTAATATTGGATCAAAACACCAAATCATACTTGGATAGTAGTGAGGGTATTTTCCGTGTTTGTATCCGTACCCGCCATATCTACGTCCATAGCCGCCATACATAGATCCATAACCGATTCCACCATACATAGATCCATAGCCAATACCTCCAAGCATTGAACCATAGCCGATACCAGAATATGGATAACCATACCTGCCAGTACCATAACCGATTCCTCTATAGCCACCGTATAATGATGACCCATAACCAATTCTCGGATATCTGTAACCCATTGAACCATAACCTCTATACATGCCGTGGTGACTGTAGTAAGCTGTCACGCTGGCGATACCAACAATGGCTAACAGTAAAACACTGAGGCACTTCATTGTTTTAGATCTGTAAATGTAAAATAATGTCAAATTAAGTAAGATTTCAAATATTACTATTTCCAACACAAACATAAAAGATAAATTGTAGTTGAGCAGTACATGAAAAAAAACTTTCAGTGTGAGTCTCTTTGAAATGATTAAATAGTTATACCTTGTTGTTTAATTAGAAAATACCATGTATTTTAGCCTTGCTGTTAATGAAGGCGTATTGACTTTATTTAAGTCGATGATTATTGACAAGAGTATAAGTCAAACCAGATACACTAAAGTGCAGAAAATAATACTGTCTGATACAATGTTTTTACGTATATATGTATTTTAAAAGTAAATGATATCATATACCATGTAACCATTTTATAGTATTGACTTAACTCATTTCTAATAATTTATAAATGTTCACAATAATGGCATATGAACAAGCAAAGATTGCCGTGAACAATATAAAAGAATATTACCTTGTTTAGGCGGTTGTTTAATCTAGTTGCTCAGTCTGAATGAAGATGTAAATGTTGATTATAACTTATTTTTGAGCATATTTATACTGTAAAGATTACCACAGATTAAGGAAACAAATTTCTAAATACTCCTGCAATCAATCACTTGACCATCAGTCATTTGTTGGGGTATTAAATAATTAATCATTCATCGGAGGTCTCACATATCAACTGTAAAAAATGTGGTCCTTTTTATTATATAAAAATGTTTTAAATGAAAATACACTTGACATCATAGAAGTGCTTCCACTAGTTCACAAAATAGTTTGTTAATTTCAATACATATCTTACAAGAGGCTTAAACATTAAAAAACATTTTTTTACACTAAATTCCCAGTGAATATATTGCTTTGATTTATATTCATTTAGATAAGTATGTGAGACCTTTACAACAAAAGGTGTTACTTGGCGACTTTTATTATGTCTGAATTAACCAAACGATTGCTAGGTAAGACAATTAAAGAACGCCTACAACTAGTTACCATAATGACTTTATCTTAATTATTACTTTTGTTGTTAATTGGTTTATATATACAATATACGTATGGCAATTACTTTTTATTAAAGTCATCGTATATGTTAATCAAGGAAAGATATAATTTCTATAGACACAAGAAAAAAATTGTTTATTATGATTCAAAAACTATAAATAAACAAACAATAATTATTTAAAGCCCGAAAGTTTCACGATTTCTGAAAAAAAATCACCGCAGCGTTTTACAAACAAAACGTGCTAAACTCTATAAGATTCAATAAGTCAAGTTCTTTGATAGAATATAACCACATTTAAACAAAAAGCATGAATGTTTAACCATTAACACGTTTAATTCATGCTTTGAGTACAAAACACGCACCAGTCAATCAAAATGAACAAAAAAACATAGCTTACATTAGTAAAAATAGATAATGCATAAATATATATATATAGCAAATATACATGTATCGCTAAAGATGTCAGTTAACATAATTACTTATATATATCATATCATTTATATTCCGCATTTTAATTGAACCAAACGACGTTTAATTTTACCAAAGGAAAAGTCAAAAGATGCTGATTACATTTAAATTGAATAGTGTCCTTCTGTTATGGTATTGTAGTTTGTAGTTTATTGAAGATATGTGTTTCCCCAAACATGAATATATTATAAAATAAATTAGCCAGAAAATCTATATGCAAGATTTTCTCAAGTATTAAAAATATCTGAATTATTCTCGAATAAAGATATAATAAGACTAATAAGATTGTTTATTTGCGTTTTTACATACACTGACGCTGTTCTTTCCTTAAGGCAACATTCAAGCATTTTTGGTGTTTGCATCAAGTGTCCAGTTTGCAGTATTTGAGTCTAACACATGGGTTTTTTTAAGGAAAACATCTGTACTTTTGCCAGCTGGCGTTTTCACAAGAAAGAGTTCAATTATACATATGAGATAAATTTATAAATGCTTAACTCTGACACAATGGGATATCCCTCGGAAGCAAAGAAAACAACAAAGGTATATGAAACATTCAGACTCAGGTTGATCGAGTATGTTCATGAGAGCTAGAGGATAAGTAATAGAAAAGGCATCGAAACACAAGGCTATCTGATTTGTACGAGGGGCGTAGCCCCCGAGTATTTATCAGTTTGCCGAGTGTTTTGATGTTCTTTCTCTTTTGTATCATAGTCAAACATAAAAACACGCTCCTTGTGATCACAATATGAAACCCCAGAATAAAGGAACTAATGTACTAGCATCTAAATATGACATTTCTGTCGCTTTCCCTTTCTCTGCCGTCACAATAAGTAAACCCCAGCAAAAATGAGCCAATCAATGGGCATGCTCTGGAGTGCGGGTAACTAATACCTGCATTCCAGTTAACGCACTGTGCATGTATATGTATACGATTAAACTCTAACACATTTTAAACAGAAAGGTCCCCAAACTATGATACAAGTGCAACATCCTCTACACCCCTTCTTGCAACGGTTTAAGCTATATACAATATTCTAAACAATCAGTTGAATGTGGGTACCATTTTATTATGCTGTAGTAAATATTTTTATTTACGACATAAACATTTTGCAAATAATGCTTGGCCTTCAGTCTTAGAACTAGTATTGTAAAAAAAAAATGCAAAGTATATAACGGAAGCTTATTAATTAAGAATTTTAACCCTTAAAAATAATGCTGCTTCTTGGATTTTATTTTCTTTATGGGTTTAAATTTTCTTAATCTTTGATATTTGGTGATTATTTTTTATTCAAAGATTAAATGTTAAGTTATTTGTGTAATATTTATGTAAACTGTATGTCTTGACCATATTTAGTATGTGTAAATTGTCAAAGGCATTTGAAATGCCGATTTGTCAGTAAATGAAATGAGAAGCTATCAAAATGATTCGAATTACTTAATGCACGCGCCGTCTAGTAGATATGCATTTGTACGTATATCAATGGGGGAAATATTAGATTTTAAATTTTCTAATAAAAATAGCTTTTCTGATGTACAACATATCACAGAGCTTTAAAGGATTAAAATAAACGTTTAACTGAAGTGATAGTGTTATGTTTGAATAGCATATTCTTTTTATAATAATCTTATTTTATCTACCTAATAAATAACGTGCCAATGAGCCAGTCTATAGTCGATCGTTCTAAAAACCCGTTGAGACCCGTCTATAATCTAATGGCAGGCAGGAACAAGAGGTATCACTAAAATATGCAACGGATATTATTATGGCGCTACGGACACAGCGGAAATATTTTTTGCAAAACAGGCAAAACGTGTGCGGCATGTTATTCATTTAAATAATTAACATTTAAGATACAAAACAGATTAACTGAGTGAAAAAAGTACGCTTATTTTAAAACGTATCACGAATATTTGCAATAGGTAATTTTGAAGGATTCTTTGACCGACGATTGTTCTCTTTTGCTTAGATTTTTTAAAACATTTTGTGGTTCAATACCTAGATTCTAGGCGAATATGCAATCTTTTGTTTTTTCAAGTAGTATTCGCTATTTGTAAAATAACAGACAGTTCGTGATATATATATATATATATCAAATTATTCATAACTATTATTTGATATTACAGACATATTTTCGCTATTTGTAAAATAACAGACAGTTCGTCCTCAAAATCATTCGAACATTATGCAATTCGCACCAATATTTAAATGGACATAGGCACATATTGTCTTGAATTTATTTTTAAGTTTACCAATCATTTCAATTTCACTTGTTATCCAATTTATTTTGCTTCGTTTCAATTTTTGTCGCAACAGACAAACATTTCAGAATTTCAGACACATACCAAGGACATGGAGAAAAAATTAATAAGTGCTTCGGATATTCAACTGTAATAGAGAACGATTTTCAATTCTGATTTTGTACATTACCTGTGACTGTTCACTTCATTTGTCGGCGTCTTTGATGTGCAGCATGTCAAACAAAATAGAAATATTCACACTCTGTACACCATCGTGATTAATAGCAAAGCTTAGGCGAAGAAGTGAAACGATAATGAGTGTTAATTTAACACATAGTTAATGCGCTTCAATCTAATCAACAACCTCATGCCTTAGTAATGCTTTGGGCAGACAATGCAAATCGCTAGTTTGGAACAACGAATAGTGGTAACATGATTTGTTAAATCTTGTAAGTAAATGTTACAGAAAGTACTAAGTCTCACTGCCTTTTACCATACGAACTTTAACAGTCATGGGTGTTTGTTACCAAAATATATTGCCCAGCCTCTTTAACACATTTTTTTTGGCTGAGTGGGTAAAGTAATATAAAAACAACATATATACAAGCATTGATGTAAAGCATCAAAGGGCGTCCATGCAAGAAATGCAGCAAGTGAAGATGAACTAGTAGACATCTGATGACCAGATATTCTTATAAACTTTTCAATGGTTAATTGGTTTCTACCAGAATTGAATAATATTTATGAACGGGCGGACGAAAGACATTATTCATCATGAACTTTGGTAGGCATGCTAGAGATTAGAATTTTTTTCCATAGGAAATATCCAAAATATACAGATCTATAATATCCAAAATGTATTTAGTTGTTTGAATTATGTTTCATTTTTCAAATTTCATTTCCTGCAAAATTCTCCGGTTCGTTATTTATAACCATAGCGCTACACGAATGACCGTTTCGTTAAACTAAAACTACTTCAATAAATAGATTTTCGGACTTTCACAATGTTAAGGTCATTATTCTATTTATAGGTACAACAATACACAATAACCCACTGTGTGTACTAAAAAATGATTAATAAAAAACCCCGAAGAGCGCGTAAGATAATTTCATTTGAATATGTTTGCATTGCGAAATTCTCCAGTTCGCTATTCATTGTTCGCGACATGTCGTTTTTGATAATCAAGAACCCTCTTACCAATCGGAATGATCGACTATTATTACCGACAAAAAGGCCCGAGAAGTTGCTGCCGCCCTTTCACAAAATCTGATTTCATTCCTTAAGGGGCGCCGCTTTTCGGCGCGGACGCTAGCAATAGATATGTTGTTCAAAACTATAAGCCTTTACTGTGTTAGATGTGTAAAGCTTAGTATTCAGTCCTGATTAAAACAAGGGGCTGATTAGGTATGTCTGTAGTGAAATCCATTCATCTTTGATTCTGATACGAAATATGTACTTACTATAATCTGATTATTGATGCCCGATAATTGTTATGTTTGGATGACCTAATGTAAAAGTCATGGAATGTGACGATGTTTTCTTAATGTGCTCACCACTGCTTTCGGCGTAATAAAAAGCTTCAGGACACTATATCTCATGAACAAACTCAATAAAACCAAATCGGTGATTTTCAACTTCCTGTTTTTGTTTGCATTGATACCGAGAGATGTCCCATTAAAATTGTCTTTTTACATTTCATCACCAATTTGCATAAGTTAACACATATTTTATATTAGTACATTATATTTGTACATTGTTAGTTTTCTCTTTAAAAGATTCAAAGAGCGGCAAAGACTGCATTAACTGTTTAGAGTTTGGTGTTATTTTACCGTCACGCTTTTATGGAAGATGTCTTCATAAATATTTTGAAATCATCTTTTGTAATTTTTATATGACCGATTCAAAAATAAAAGCACGTAAAATTTAAATCTTCCTAGGTTTCACTGAATTTATTATTTTGTTACCTCAAAGTGTTAACCTCCAACAGATATACAAAGTTTCAGTATCCGGATCTTGAAGGCATTTTCATAGTTTGTTTTAGGTCAACTATGAAGACACTAGAATACTGCTTAAAGTTACATTAAATAAATATGTAAAAATATTTTGCCGTCGGCCTAAAAATCAAACATTCTACAGTTTCATTAACCTGTTGAATAGTATTGTTGTAAATCTCATCAAATATTGTTCATAAATTAGGAATTTAAACGGGAAACCCCATGGTAACACTAAAGTTCGTATACGAATTTTAACATGCAAATGAAGACTATAATGAGCTCGTGTATGCGCTTCGTCAGAGTTTTATAGTTGCTATCCGGAACACAGCAATTGTGATATCTTCTTGTGCTAACACAGTTTTACCGTTTAAGCTTCACGGTGCACTAAACCTGGGGTTCAGTAAAAGTAATCATCTCGTAAAAAGATTAAATTTGTATGAAAATATCCGTTACAATGCGGAAATATACCGTTAAATTAGGACTGCCACTTATAGTCATGTTTGTTGATTTAATATTGATGTACGGATGATCCGAAGGCGGAGTTTCTCATGCAAACAGAAATTGTACTTCCCATTTCGCCACAATGAGGTTACCTATTTTCATGCTAATAAAACTCATTTTGGTTGTTTGGACACCAAAATAAGACCTGGAGTCGATATAAAACCCATTTTATTAATGAAATGTCGCTATTTAATTTTTTACGAAATTTATTAAATGTAACTTTAAGCGAAGTGTTTGCGCTGAACAAAATTTTCGGCCTGAAAGGTATTTTTAGATTTGGAAACAAAAAGAGGTCACAAGAGGTAAGGTCAGGTGAATACAGAAAAGGGGTGGGGCATAACAACTTTTTTCTTGCTCCAGAAAGTCTTGCACTTTAGACGCCTTGTACGAATACGCGTTGTCATACAGCAACCTAACATTGGCCAAATCTTTTGCGGGTCGAAAGTATTTATTTTTTATCGCAGAACTTTTGTCTTGTGCAATTTTGCATAAACAGGTTTACCTGAAGAAACCCCAACCTAAGTGGCAAGCCGCTGTGCAAACATTACCGTCTTTATACTTATGGTCATTTTAATCCAAATCTTATTTTAACGTTTTCACTTTTGCTAAAAAATGAAACTATGTTTCGGCAACCAAAGTACTGTTTGTTTATTTGTCCGCAGCATTAAAGAGTTTAGCTAGATTTGTTTAAATTTAACATATTTTTATTCAAATATTTCATGAACAATGAAAATGAAAACATACACTATTCGGAAACAATCTAGCACAGGTCTTTCGGATTTTTAAACACGTTTGAGAATGGTATAAACTGTTCCTAATGAGATGCCACCGGCATTAGATATTTGCCTAGTGATGTATCTTGCGTCGGTTTTTATTATTTCTCTTTCTTTAGCAACCATCTTGAAAGGTGTTGCTGTTTTAGACCGACGGGGATGCGATGCGTCTTCATAAGAATTTATTAAATAAACGAATATAAGTGATCAAAAGTCATTTCATTGTGTCCATATACAGAAAAGATTTCATCAAAAATATCTTTACACCCTATACCAAAGAGACAGCAATTCTTAATATAAGACCTACGCATATTCATTTCCCCGTGTCATTTGCAATATTAAACATTATAATGTTCTATGTGCATTTATATTTGAACGCTCCTGCAAAATCGTAAGAATAAATATGGGACATCTCACATACTTATCCAACACTTCTTTATTTATTCAACGTTCTAAAGTGTAAAAATAAATAAAACATACTTATTGATTTTATTCATTTAATAGCAAAACAATACACAAAACAATGAACATCAACATTTATACATACATATAGTTTAAGGAGCAACTTTTACTATAAATCATTTAATCTGATTGTTTAATTTAGTGGTTGAACTGTATGTTCAACTAACAATGTTTAACTTGATAGTCAATTTTGTAGAATGTTGAAAAAAGGTTATTTCTAGTTCTCTTTCAGGCACACCACATGTTCACAAGGACTTGTCCAGCAAGTAAGGGTACAATAATCACATTAAGTATGGATACACAAATGGATGGTGTTTCAGAGAATGGTAAGCACGTTGATCTTAATAGTCGTATCCGTATTTTTTACCTGAAACATTAAAGAACGAGTTATCATTGAAACAAATAATAATATTTGTATTTATTAGAGTGATATATACATGTATACTATATTAGTCATAGTACTGATCATAAGCATCTACTTATATAGGTATTGAAATAATTTCTAGTTTCAAATTATTAAACACTATTATGATCACTTGAAGATAATAAATAAGTGTATGACTTTATTATTTGAGATGATGTGTAAATTTCATTTGAATTAATTTATGAGCAGAACACCGAATAATTTTGCTTACTTGGATGATAGTGTGGATATTTTCCATGTTTGTATCCGTACCCGCCATATCTACGTCCATAGCCTCCATACATAGATCCGTATCCTCCATACATGGAGCCATAACCGCCATACATAGATCCATAACCGATTCCGCCATACATAGACCCATAACCCATACCGCCAAGCATTGAGCCATAGCCGATTCCAGAATATGGATAGCCATATCCGCCATACCCGATACCTCTATAGCCACCGTATAGTGATCCCGAACCCATACCATACATTGAACCATAACCCCTGTACATGCCGTGATGGCCGTAGTAAGCTGTCACGCTGGCGATACCAACAATGGCTAGCAGTAAAACACTGAGGCACTTCATCGTTTAAACCTGTAAATATTAAATAGACTAATAGAAAAGACAGAAATCCTAAAAAAGCGATATTATCAGATCAAAATTTTATTTAATATATAATTTTCAAGACGATACTTGAAAATACTTTTACAAAAGTAATTAAAAACTGTATATTCCGAAAATCTAGACCAAGACATAGATAATTTTGAATTGTTATATCTATTTAGATAATTGACCATGTATTTTAGCCTTGCTGTCAATGAAAGCCCATTTAGTTTTGTATATCCATGTAAGTGTAGTTACGTATAACATTGATGCTTTCCGTTTCATGATTATATGCTGGTATAGTAAGGGTTGTGCCCTGCCAATGTTTTCCCGAATAATTATAACATGCAGTGCATTACAGATGTATAATTTATTCAGAATAGAAGAAAAAAAGAAAAGTTTATTTCCAACTTGTACACATAAGATACCTTGTTGTTACAAGTAATAATATAATAAATAATGTTAGATTATGGTCATAATGACTATTAAGACGCTCCTTTACAAATAAACATGTTCTTTCCTGATACAAAGATTTTACGTATATATGCATTTCAAAAGTTATTGTTATTATATATCATGTAACGGTTTTGTAGTATTGATTAAAACATACATAAAATTTAATTTTTGAATTTTTATTCGACAATTCTTTGCTGCGAACAATATCATGTATAAAATCATTACCTTTTTTCGGCGGTTGTTTAACCTAGTTGATGTGAATGAAGATGCAAATGTTGATAATAACTTATCTTTGAGCATATTTATACTGTAAGGATTACCACAGATAAAGGAAACAATTTTAAATACTCATGCAAGCAATCACGTCACCATCAGTCACTAAACAAATGTAGAATTAAGTGCCCACGATTGATAAAAATTCAAATAATAATCATTCATCGGAGGTCTCACATATCAACCGTAAAAATGTGACCCTTTTTTATCATACATTTTTTATGAAAATATACTTAATATGATAAAAATGCTTTTTATCTAGATTACACAATAGGTTGTATAATTTCAATACATATCTTACAAAAGTTTTGAAACGTGATCAATGATATTGTTTAGCATTGTTAACACGTCACTTTTTCTAGTGAATATAAGTCTTGTTTATTATAGTTTCACCCCTACTGAAAGGGCTAGCCATTTTGACTTGTGAAACACCTTATGCTTGCATACCATACACCTCCCATTTCCTACCACTATGCCAGGCGCCAGGCGGATAGAAATCGGTAACCATTCATTTTATCTACCTCGCGGCTCACGAAGCAGACATTTCGGAAAACATTCATCCTTCAATTAACGCTCCACGCGGAGCTCGAACCTTCGACTTCCCGATCCGAAGGCGGACGCCTTAACCACTAGGCCAACGGTACCGTTAAATGTTGCTTTGACATATATTCATTCAGATAAGTATGTGAGACCTGTATAACATTAGGCGTTACTTGGCGATTTTATTGTGTCTGAATTAACCAAACGTTTGCTAAATAAGACAATAAAAGAACGCCCCTAATTACTCAGCCTAATGAGTTTATGTTAATTATAACTTTTTAATGGTGATAGGTTGATGTAAATACTATATGTAATGTAAATACTGTTTATTATACGTAAATAAAAGAAAGTCATCGTATCTGTTAATTTATTGCAATTCAACAAATAATATGATTTTGATATTCAAATGACAATATCCTTTATTTACAATTAAAAATGTATACTAATTTTAACCCTTTATTCAAAAGCTATAACTAAGAAGCGAGTAATAAAAATTTTAAGCTCAAATCGTTTCAATATTTCAATAAACCAGAATTAATTACATTTTATAGCATTATGTTGATGATTGTGCACAGTTTCAATATGTCAAGTTTGTTTGTGACAGACCATAACCGCACTATTAAATAGATGTTTCAATTGTTAACCATTTTCATTTGTAAATCATGCTTTCACTATTCATTTTAAAACGTGCACCGATCAATCAAAATTTAACCAAAGTTTATCTTTATTTTATACGGAATTCCATAAACGACAGCCTACTGCTCACTGCCTACTGCTAACTGGACAGCCTGCTGCTCACTGCCTACTGCTTACTGCTTATCTATGTATGGATCAAATAGAAGTATTCCGAATGTACACACATGTGCGCCCGCCATTTTGTTGAAGGTAAACTTTACGGAAAACAATGGTAAGTAAATTAAAAAAGATTATTTTATAGCCTAATAATTTGTAATTTCGAATTCATTGCAATGACTTGTGTACGTCCCACCATTGTACACTGCTTTGATTATGTTATGAAATGGTTCCACGTGCCTCTTGCACAGGTGATTGATAAATTGTCAAATATAGGACTCATGTTAGGGTAAATCAACTTAATAATAAATTATTAACAAAGAATCTGTGTTCAACAATCAACATGGACGGGCCGGAGCCCACTATTCCTCGGTTGAGAGGCGGAGATCTGGACCATTATGTCAACACTCCCTTATTTTATTTAGAATTTCATAGTTTATTAAACTTTCATTTGACAACATTTCTAGAAGAAAATCTGTAATATACTGGTGAAATCACTGGTGAAATTTAGGCTAAACATTCTCTTATAATCAAACATGTGTGAGTTCATTTACGAGATCATTTTGGTTCAGTTTTCATTGGCTGTTAGTTATAGCTTATAAATGTGTAATTCCTTATTAGATGTTATGTTATGCATTTATGTTAAGTTGATTGCAACTCTTGATAGTTTATGTTGCAAAGATATGTGCTTTGATGGTTAATTATAGAATAAATTTTATTCCAGTACAGAGGATGATAAATCTGACAGAAACATTTCAATGGAGGAACAGCCTTTACTTTCATTGACTTCACAGACAAGTAACAGAACCAATACAGCTGTATGAAAATATTGAAATTACAGTGGAAGAGGAAAAGGACTACATAAATGTATTTGTTCTTATAGACGAGGTTAACTGGCTTCCTTCTGAAAGCATAAACAAAGACAAACTTGGCTGTATTCAAATTGTTTCAAAAACGTTCAATATTTCAATGACATAAAGAGTGCAAACATGTGATAAATTACAGCTGGGATCAGCTTATTTTACTTTTATAAAAAGTCATTGTGCTATTGAAAAACTCTGAAAAATAATAGATTCTTAACTATTTAAATTTACTTAAAAATTTCTGATAGACAAAATGATTATATGTTAATGTTACAATATATTTTTTGACGTGTTTGTTTTAAATCCATCTTTTATATAATTTTTAAAATTATATTGTTAACAAACACACTTAAAAGTGAACTTTAAGGTTGGTTATTTTTTCTATTTCTTTTTGCAATTACCGCAAGTAAAACCAATGAGCAAATCTGCCTTCGTACTTGCCAGAATCATTTACTATTTCTATCAGGTTCCAGAAGTTTGACAACTAAGGTAAACAGTTCTAAGACATCGTGATAGTGTAGAGCTTTTATGGCATACTATGAAGCATTTTTTAGTTACCTTTCTTACAACGTATATATAACTTTATATTGCAGAGTATATTTACATTAATATGATTAATCTCATAACAATTATATAATTCATAACAGAACTTTGAATTATAATTCTGCTTTTATATTGATTACTTTCCCCGAAACTTTACATGTACAAATATTTTATATAGATTTTGATTTTTTTACAAGTGTGTCATAATTTTTATTTTTAAATAACGGTGTATACAAGAAAATATTAGCTTATTGGTCTCATTATTGGGACTAAACATACTTTTTATGTGGTGTTATAATCAATAAGTGTTTTTTGTTTTTCATTTTAATTGTAAATAAAAATTTTCTTTAAAAATAAAATATCATAATTTTCTTGTAATTTTGTTTATGTTTAGCTCCCCGGAAAACAAAATAATGACAAAATGAAATGAAAATGGTTATATATATGTTAACCATGAAGCAAAGTTTGTTTGTTGTAACATGACCAAGTTGGAAAAAACAATATTCAACTAAGGCACATTTAAATAGTGCCTAAGTCCATCAATTTTAAATGCATAGGATCGCGAAAAGTATGTATTAGGAAGATGAAGATAAACGTTATATTATTAGTGCCATAAGAAATACATCTGAAGCTCCAATATCTGGCAAGTTAACTGAATATTTCACTTCTAAACAGCTTTACAAGTTAACCTAAAGACAATGAAATAAAAAGACGGCCGTCCAGCAATATATTGATTAATCTGTTTTCTTTCCTGTTGTTTTAATGCCTTTATCATAAGTTATAAAAATCAGAATGTAACACAGGCAAAACTGCAAAAACTTAAGAATTACATGCGGAAGGCCTCAAATTTAGGATACCGCTGTTCATCATATCGTTAAACAAATACTAACATTCCTTTGTATTAAATAATAATGCCCAAGTAACTCAAAGATCTTTCAATGATTTTATTATGCATCGACTTTCCAATTATAACACACTAATTGACATGTTAGTCATCATGCTTCTGTCGAATATTTTTTTAACATCTACTAAATAAACATTTTCTTGAGGCTTTGTAGAATTAAGGTATAAATGTACGGTCTACAATCACCAGAACAAGTATTAACTTTTTAGATACAACTAAACGGTTGGACCATGAAGTGTGTATACTCTCCCAGTACGTTTAACGGTTATCAGAATGAACTACTGGTAATCCGAGATGTGACTGGTATATATAATTTTGTCTGAAAATCGTTTTGAGCACCATTATCTAGATAATTTTCGAACAAAATATGATAGCATTATTTTCAAAATGCGAACATAAAACTGACCGTTGTAATTTAAATGTAAAAACAACGACGTTCATGACATTACAAGGCCTAGCTCCGTTTAAAAATATCATTAAGCACTATATAGTTATAGGATAGGGTCAATATCATTTAATGAACAAATATTATAATATACATGTTATATATGGTAGATGTATCTAAATGACTGTCTTTTACAAGCTTGAACAGGGATATACATGTATAAATAATTCAGCAAGCAGTTTTATTTGGTAGCTCAAAATTACCGAACAAGATTTAATGACAGAAAAAAATTTGGATAACATTTTTATAAAGTTAACAGGTCTATGATTTGGAAAAGTTCCAGATGCCTGCAAAGATGTATACTTATATTTCTGCTTAGTATAACGAGAATTATACATGTACATTTATAAATGTAACGAAGTCCCAATTAAGGTTTCAGTCAAAGTATTCATAAATGATAAAGAGTACTGTAATTCCTTGACCAATACTGTTTCAAACGGCCTCATTGTAACATATAAACACATTGGAAGAAGTACGTAAAAAGCCAACATTTACTTTCAGGCTGTTAATCGGGTATTTGACAGGTGTAACAGTTGGCATTCATCAATGAACAGTATATAAGCATTAAACAGTCGCTGTAAGCATTAAGCAGTTGAAAGTAACAGGTTGACAGTAGGCAGTTGGCAGTAAGCAGTAAGCAGTTAACAGTAGGCAGTTGACAGTAAACAGTAGGCTGTCGTTTATGGAATTCCGTAATTTTAAGTACCGATTGAAGTATAAAATAAAAGTACATTATTTTGTATGTCTTTGTAAAGAAGTCAGTTCTGTTGATACACAAAACGACTGTATTACTTTTAAAGTTGTATACTTTCAGAAATTTAATTATATCTTCTCCTATTTTTCGTTCATTCCTTCAGTGAATGATTATTTTGGCATTAATTAAAAATAATGTAAAGTGTACATGGGAAATTATTATGGTATTTTTGGAATGGTATTGCAGTTTGACAATACTATAGAAATGTATTTTTCCAGACACCAGTGTGCAATAAATTGGCAAGCAAATCTACTGACACGTCCTCATTAATGAATGTTTGGGGGATTTTATTGTAATCATATATTATAGAATTTTAATTTAGTTTGATGTCTCGTTTGCGACATGTTTCAATTTGTACTTAAATGGAAAATACAAATGTATGTATATATGTTTATATTCAGAAAGGAATGATGTGCAAATAATAATCAAATATCTTACCAAAAGGTAATGAAATTTAAACGAAGAAGTATTTTTTTCAGATGTGCTAATATTTACTCAATACTATCAAAATTATATTGACAAAGTCTACTCAAACGTTGCGTGCGTTCAAGGTAAACCCTTCAGTAAGTATTGGTAGGTTTACTTACCATTGGAATACCAAAGGTACAAATGTTAACGGAAAAAAATGCCTTTGGTAGATAAATTTGTAGACCGACTAGTGTTATGGTAGTGTTGGCAAGACTCACTCTTCTTTAAGATTTTCTTCAATTATAACGTCACTCAATATGGCGATCTTTATCTTATTTTCATTGTTATGTGAAACTTAATTGATCATATAGGTTGAAATGATATTGCACATCTAACACATCATCAAAAAATACATATTTATTTTAAAACTTATTAGCATTAGTACTTATTTTAAATAAACCACGGAAGTTTGATTTTACCAAAGGAAAATTCAAAAGATGCTGGTTACATAAGAAAAAGTACTATACATTTAAATTGAATATTGCCATTTTGGTATGGCATTGTAATTTGACATTACTGAAGAAATGTATTTTCCCAGACAAGAATATATTATAAAATAAAGTAGCAAGAAAATCTAGTGACGCATCTATACGCAGGATTTTTCTCAAGCATTAAAAACTTCTGAATTATTTTTGAAAGAGTATATAATAAAATACGTTTGATTTGTTTATTTGCGTTTCTACACTGACGCTGTTCATTCCATAAGGTAACATTCAAGCATTTTTGGTGTTTGCTTCAAGGGTCCAGTTTGCATTGGGTTTTAAAAAACATCTATACTTTTGTCAGCTGGCGTTCTCAAAAGAAAGAGTTCAATATTACTTATTGTACATTCCCTACACCCCATCTTGCAACGGCTTAAGCTATATTCAGTTATAAATGCTAAAATCCGAACAAATGGGGATATCCCTCGGAAGCAAAGAACACAACGAATGTATATGAAAATTTCAGACTCGGGTTAATCGAGTATGTTTTTCCAGCGACATTCAACCTTCCAAACAATCAGTTGAATCTGAGTACCATTATTTATTATGATTTACGACATAAACATTTTGCAAATAATGATTGGCCTTCAATCTTAAAGTTCATTGATATTATGCCATCAAATCGTAGAACTAGTATTGTAAAAATGCAAAGTTTATAACGAATGATTATAAATTGAACCGCATTATAACGAGTGTTTATATAATTATATAATTTCAAATTTATATCTTTCTATCGTCCATATTTTAATTATTCATTTTTGGATATAAATAAATAATACTACAAATATAAAAAATGAGATTTGTACAGCGTCTTAAGAGAACTATTTCTAAAGAGTTAATTATTGGCCTCAGTTTGCAAGATTTCTTTAGAACAGCTTAGGCAGAAAAGTGAAACGATAATGAGTGTTAAGCTAATTAAAACATATAGTAAATGCGCTTCCATCTAATGAGTTATTGGAATCAACAAACTCATGATCTAGCAATGCTTTGAGCGGAGAATACAATTTGCTAGTTTGGAACAGCGAATAGTGGTAACATGATTTGTTAAATTTGCTAAATAAATGTTACAGAAAGTACGAGGTCTAACCGCCATATAACTTTAACGGTCATGGGAGTTTGTTACAAAATTATATTGTCAAGCCTCTTTAGCTCAATTCATTTGGAAGAGTAGCGATATTCAAAACCATGTATACAATATGTTGTACAAAACTAAATTCTTTACTGTGTAAGATATGTAAAGCTTAGAATTCAGTCCTGATCAAAACAAGGGGCTGATAAGATATGCCTGCAATGAAATCCATTCATGTCTAAAATACGTACTTAATATAATTTGATCGTAAATGCCCGACAATGCTTATGCCTATATGACCTAATGTAAGAAGCCATAGAATGGGACTGGGACTATAGTTTCTTTATGTGCCTACCACTGCTTTCGGGGTAATAAAAAGCTTCAGGGCCCTATATTTCATGAACAGACTCAATAAAACCGAGCCGGTGATTTTCAACTACCTGTTGTTTTGTTTGCAGTGCTCCCGAAACATCAAAAATTGTCTTTTTAACAATTCATCACCAGATCATTTTCATAAGTTAAAAATTAATTCATATTAGTACATTATATTAGTACATTGTTAGTTTTCTTTAAAAAAATCAAAAAGCGGCACAGACCGACCGACTAAACGTTCCTTAATTGTTCGTTGTAAAAACGGAGGTGGGTGGGGCACAACAACTTGTTTTCTGCTTCAGAATTTATTGCACTATAGACGCCTTGTACGACGACGCTTTGTCATGCAGCAACCTAAAATTTGTCAAATCACTTGCTGGTCGAGAATATTTGTTAAGTTGTCGAAGAACTTTTGTCTTGTGCAATTTTGCATAAGCAGGTTTGGCTTTAGCAACCCTAATGTTTCATGAACAATGAAAATGAAAAAAGACAGTATGTTGAATCAATCTAGCACAGATCTATCTGATTTTTAAAATACGTTTGAGAATGTAATAAAACCTTTCTTAATGAGATGCACTAGATATTTGTCTAGTGGTGTATCTTGCGTCGGTATTTACTATTTCCTTCTCTTAAGCAACCATCTTGAAAGGCGTTGCTGTTTTAGACCGACAGCGATGCGGTGCGTCTTCATAAGAATTTATTAAATAAACGAATTTAAGTGTTCAAAAGGCATTTCATTGTGTCGATATACAGAACAGATTTCATTAAAAAGATATCCGTACACCCTTCACCAAGGAGACAGCAATTCTTAATTTAAGACCTATTTCAATGGCATATTGTTATATCTTCTACCTACCATTTTGTTATACAGTATACGAGTGTACTATAAAAAAGCTAAAGTGAACGGATTTTAATGAATGTGGTATCAATGTAGAGCTAACATGTTTATCTACCAGATAATCTTCATTTCCCCGTGTCATTTGCAATATTAAACACTATAATGGTCTATGTGCATTTTGTTGAACACTCCTGCTAAATCGTAAGAATAGATATGGGACATCTCACATACTTTTCCAACACTTCTTTATTTTTTCAATGTTCTAAAATTTATAAAAAAAAAAAAATGAAATATAATTATTGCTTTTATTCATTTAATAGCAAAACAATTTACACAGCCCTTAACATCAACATTGATACATACATACATATAAAAAAAAATCTATAAATCATTTTATCTGAATGTATAATGTAGTGGTTGAACTACATGTTTTACTTTGTGGTCAATTTTTAAAATGTTAAAAAAGGTAATTTCTAGTTCTTTTTCAATCACAACACAGTTTCACAACGACTTGACCAGCAAGTAAGGATACGATAATCACATTAAGTATGGATAAACAAATAGATGGTGTAGCACGTTCATCTTAATAGTCGTATCCGTATTTTTTGCCTGAAACAGAAAATAACAGAATAATAACGATTTTTTATTGGAAGAAATAATAATATTTGTATCATTAAAGCTGCAGGCCTCCAGATGAGCGAAAATATTTCAATAAAATCAAATTTGAGAAAAATGTACTAAGATTTTAGGAAAAGTAAAAATATTCAAGATGCAAGTAATAATTTAAATGTTATGTGGGATTAATGACTGATTTTTCAGTATTTATAACTATAATCTACTGCGTTACTAAGGCAGTAGGGGTTATTTTTGCATATTTTGTCCTCTTTTTCGTAATTTACGTGGGCTGTAAGTGCCATTGATAATTTGTAAATTGCTTCCTTTTGGTTATTTCACTAAATAATATTTTTAAACACATTTTCAAAATTTTCATGAAAATTAGCATGAATCTGGAGGCGTGCTGCTTTAAAGTAAAATATATATGTATATATGTATTTTCTAAAAGTACTGAACATGATCATTATTATCTTATAATATAGACACGTATTAAAAGATTTTTCTAATATCAAAGTTTTAAAGTATCAAATTATCAATCACTTTAAATATGATAACTTAAAAAATAAAAAAATAAGTGCATGACAAATAAGTGTATGACTTTATTGTTTTAGAAGATGTATAAATTTCATCTAAACTAATTTTGGATCAGAGCATCAAATTAGTTTCCGTACTAGGATAGTAGTGAGGGTATTTTCCGTGTTTGTATCCGTATCCTCCATATCTACGTCCATATCCTCCATACATAGATCCATATCCTCCATACATCGACCCATAACCGCCATACATAGATCCATAACCGATTCCACCATACATAGATCCATAGCCAATACCGCCAAGCATTGAACCGTAGCCGATTCCAGAATATGGGTATCTGCCACGACCATACCCGATACCTCTATAGCCACCGTATAATGATCCGTAACCCATACCATACATTGAACCATAACCTCTGTACATGCCGTGATGACCGTAGTAAGCTGTCACACTGGCGATACCAACAATGGCTAACAGTAAAACACTGAGGCACTTCATCGTTATAGATCTGTAAATATTAAACAGACAATAGAAAAAAATCTCCAAGAAAAAAACATTATATTAAATGAAACAAAATCAAAATTTGATTGTTTCTGTAATAGAAAATATAACTTGAAAATGATTTTACAAAAGAAATTAAAAACCGTATATTCCTAAAAATCTAAAGCAAGACATAGCTAATTTTGAATTGTTATGTCTAATTAGATAATTGACCATATATATCAGCCTTGCTCTTAATGAAAGCCTATTTAATTTTGTATATCCATGTTAGTGTAGTTACGTATAATATTGATGCTTTCTCTTACATAATTATATGCTGTTTTAATTAGGTTTATACCATGCCGTTGTTTTTCCGAATAATTACACATATGCAATGCATTACACATGTATAATATATTCAGAATAGAAGAAAAAGAAGAACAGTTTATTTATGTGTAAAGTACTATGTTGTTACAAGTAATAATATAATACATATATATATATATGTATTGTAATGTTAGATAATGGTCATAATGACTACTGAGACACTTAGAAAAAGTTTTAACGTATATATGTTTTTTAAAAGTAACTGTTATTATATAACATGTAATCGTTTAGTAATATTAATTAAAACATACATAAAATTTAATTTTTGAATTTTTATACTGCAATTCTTTGCCTCGAACAATACCATATGTAAGATCATTACCTTGTTCTGGTGGCTGTATAACCTAGTTGCTCTGAAGGAAGATGCAAATGTTGATAATAACTTATTTTTGCGCATATTTATACTCTAAGGATTACCACAGATAAAGGAAACAATTCTAAATGATCCCGCAAGCAATCACGTCACCATCAGTCATTTGTTGAGGTAACTCAAAAAATCTTTGAATTAAGTGCCCACGATTCTGATAATCATTCATCGAAGGTCTCACATACCAACCGTAAAAAATGTGGTCCTTTTGTTATATAAAAGTACTTTTTTATGAAAATGTACTTAATATCATAAAAGTGCTTTACCAAGATCACATAATAGGTTGCATAATTACAATGTATATCTTGCAAAAGATTTAAAACATGATCAATAAAATCATTTAGTACTGTTAAACTTAACGTCTTCTAGTGACTATACTGCTTTGACATACTGTATATGCATTTAGATAAGTATGTGACACCTTTACAACGACAGGCGTTACTTGGCGATTTTATTGTGTTTTAAAGTGACTTTATTAACCAAACTTTGCTAAATAAGACAATAAAAGACCGCCCATAATTACTGAGACTAATAAATGTGTCTTTATTATCACTTATCGATGCTGGATGGCTTATGTAAATAATATATGTTACGTAAATATTGTGTATTCTACGTAAATAAAAGAAAGTCATCGTATCTGTTGATCTATTGCAATTTAAGTCAACGGATAATATGATTTCGCTATTTACGTGACAATATCGTTTATTACAATTATATGAATCTTGAAACTTTATTCAAAAGCTATATCTAATAAAGCAGACCATAATAATTTAAAAGCTCAAATCACGATTTCGATAAACCAGAATTAATAAAACTTCATCTCAGTGAGTTGTAAACTAAACATTACAAATTATAGCATTATTTTGATGATTGCTTAAGATTCAATATGTCAAAATAAAACTTTGACAGACCATAACCGCAATATTTAATAGATGTTTCAATTGTGAACAATTTTCATGTTCAAGTCATGCTTTCACCATTCATTTAAATTGTTCAGACAGATTTACAACACAAAACATGCACCGATCTATCAAAATTTAACCAAAGTTTATCTTAATCTAAGTACAGATTTAAGTATAAGATAAAAATACATTTTTTTCGTATGTCTCTGTAATGACGTCAGCTATTTTTTTCTGTTGATTCACAAAATGACTGTATAAGTTTTCTACTTTCTGGAAACGTTCATTTCCTCACTGAATTATTATTTTGGCATTATTCAAAAGATAATATAAAGTACCGGTATGTATAATAATTTAATATGATATATTTTGTATGGTATTGTAGTTTGACAGTACTGAAGAAATATATTTTCTCAAATATCAATATGTAAGAAATAAGCAAGAAAAATAAGTAAAACGTAAATACTCATAAATAAGAAATTCTATAAATACCGGTATTCAAAACAAGCGAACGCTGTTTTATTTTTATGTTGTTTTTTTTTGTGTGTTTTTGTTGTTGTTATTGTTGTTGTTTTTGCTTTGTAATCATAAATTATAGAATCCTTTTTGTTTTGTTAAATTAAGTTTGATATTTCACGGGCACTATTACTGGCGCTGTTACTGGCGCTATTACCGGCACGGTTCATGTTATAAAGCAAATTTTGATGATGTTTGCTTAGGTGTCCCTTCGAGCAATTTTTTATTGTGAAGTGTAGTTTATTTTGAAAAACAACTGTGCTTTATATATACAAGGACATGTTCAGATTGTACTTAAATGGAAAATACAAACGTATCTATGTTTATATTAAGAAAAGAATGATGTGCAAATGATGATCAAATCTCCTACGAAAAGCCAATAAGTCTTCTTTCTTCAGATGTTATAATATTTACTCAATACAAACAAAATTAATTTTGACTATGTCTACTCACATGTTCGGTGCGTTCAGTGTAAATCCTTTTTTAACCATTGGTAGGTTTATTTACTATTGACATGCCAAAGGTACCAATGTTAATACACACAATTTTCCAAAATTTGCCATCGGTATAATAATTTGCAGACAGACAGTGCTATGATAGTGTTGGCTTCAAGTTTTTCTTTATTTATAACGTCACTAAAAATGGAGATCATTATTTTATTTTCATTTTCATTTTTATTTTTTGAACTTAATTGATCATAACGGCTGAAATAATATTTCACATTTACATTATCAATAGCAATACTTATTTGATAACAATAAATCTGGACCAAACTTATGATCAAGATCATAAGACTGTGGGTGCTATTGTTTGATCTTGGTGTCATTGGTACCATTGGTTCATCCAATGACCTTGGTATAATAAAATATGTTCAGAGTACATTTTTAACAAGTGGTACCAGTGGTAATTAGTGATACCAATGGTAAATAAGTAAAGATACCACATGGAAACTCTGATCGCACCAAACATCTGAGTTATCCTTTTTGAATAGTATTATGTACAAAAGATATACCGTCAAATGTAAGTGAATTTATTTTTTGCTTTTGAGTTGATTACTAATTTATCCGTGAAAATTATTTTTGATAATTTCACAGTGAAAATTATCAAAATATACATTTACACTATTAAAAGATGAGACTACTTTTTAAAGATTTTCCCCGTGTGATACCTCAATTTCATTTTTGCTTACAATTCTGACATTGTCAGGGATGTTAAATAAAAAACACAGCTGAAATTGATAAAAAACTTAAATTTCAAAAGTAATAAAAGAAATTACTTAAATTATTTCAAATTACCAATCACCAAATACCGTCTCTTTTTATTTTTAGTCTGAAAAATACACTTCCTTCCACACGCAAGACTTCTCTTGATGACATTTGGGCATATTTAAGTATCCTACAAGCAATAACTGACTAATGCAATATGAAAACTTGAAAAGCAACGACAGTCATCAGCCCTAAGAATAAGTAAACAAAACAACCCAGTGTTCATATGACAGTCTTTCAACAATTTCATATTTTCTAAATTCCTAGCCGCTCTTAATTTACACATCTGTCAATAATTAATTATTGTCTGTAACAATCCCCATGTAAGTTTTCTTTCTTATAAAAAGGTGTATGACTTACAAATCCAAATGATATCCCTCTAAATCAAAGACAATTATCGTCCTCCCGAGAAATACACAACTTTAAAAATGGCGGCCGCTTACATTACATAAAACCTGGTCTAATATAACTCCGCCGAAAGTAACGGAAAGAAGGTCAGATATTGTATTACTTTTTCTTCTATAAGAATCGTTTGTTTTTATTATTAAAACAAGCGAACATTCTTATGTTTTTAATAAAATGAATAATATCATCGCAATTTAGCTAAAAATTTCTTAAATCATATGAGAAATTCGGCTAAATGAGGCTACCAGTGGGGAAAACAGATTTAGATATTAAAGTTAATATTAATGAAATTTCATTTAAACTTGTTTAAGCATGAAATAAAGAGAACAAAATTTTTTGTGTGCGCCACTCGTGAGAATACTGTTTTTTAAGCTCATTCCAAGAAATAAAATTGCATCTTACACAAAAACAAACAGGTATCTATATATTTTTGTTGAGCCTATTAGGCAAGTATACAGTTTTATTAATGGGTCGCATGTCAAACGATATATATTTGCAGAGTGCTTTATAGTGAAAAAGTATAACCACATAGTTATGGCTTTATCCTACTCATATATTTGAATTTAGTTTGTCATAATAGTCATTTGAACTCATAAAGCCGAAGGTATTTCAACTTTTATCTGTCTTTAGATTTTTTTTTAATATTGTTCGTTTATGATCAAAAATATTTTTATTTACCAAACATAATTTATTTTCTTAAAGAACTATGTTTAAATTGTCAAGTTTATCTTGGCCACAGAGAAATATAAGATTTCTTCGCACAGGGATATTTCTGACAAATAATTAAAGCATTGATTTTCTTGAAATGAGAATTCATAAATGTATATAAATATTTAAGGCACATTATGCCTCAGAAACAAATATTTGTTTCATTCTTTAGAAAGGGCACACAGGAGTTTTATAACATTTAAATAATGTTTTAAGAGCATGTTAGATGCTTATTACCTTTAGAAAGTAGCACAAAATATAAACAAATTAGTCATAAAAGTAGCAAAATATATACAGAGAAGTCTTTTGACTTCCTTACAAAATACCAATTCACTATTAATTGTACTAATTGCCCCAAAAGCAACATGAGCAAAAGATTGATCAGGTTATTAATCAATTAGTAACTTTTTTAAAATTAAAACAGGACACCTAAAATGAAAATCTTTCGAGAAATAAAAATTAAATCATTTCTGAGACATGATGGACCTTTAATTGTATATTTGTACGTTTTGCGTTTTACTACATTTTTTATTTTATTGCACGTACTGATATATTGATTGGATAAAGTGTACGCAAAATCAAACTACCTGACACTTTAAACTATGGAGGGCGATCGTTGCCAAAATTCCAGACATGTAATGTGTTCCTTTTGAAAACTACTTTTGAAAATGCGAACGGGTATGTCTAGCATTTTTTATTAAATTCGTGCAAAGCAAATGATATGCCTCTTAATCCCGTCTTTAAATTGAAGGCACCCGCTTTTAAATAACAAGTTTACATGTAAATCTTAACAACTGACCTAACATGGAGAACAACAACAAATTTACAAGTTCGTATCTTCCACATAAGCATTTTTGCTCTATATGTACCTGCAAAATACAAATGAAATGTAAAACTCGAATACAGAAAATAGAATTTAATAAAACGTGTTTCCAGTCGTAGAACTACAACAGTACGTTTACACAGTAACATGTTTAAAATGACAAAAGTAGATTCACAAAGTTAAACGATTTTAACTCATGCATGACGCCCCGTCCCTCTCTGAGTATTTACAATCTTCTATTACGGAAATGTACGGACAGGTATAATACCCGTCGCCTCTCTCCTATTTCTCAATTAAGTGAAGGAAAACACGGCGTCCAATCTAACTTTTTTTAATTCTATAAAAGTCAAATATTTTTGGTATCAAATGAAAGATTACTCCATAAGCTTTCTATGAGTGCCTCAGAAATAAAAATGAATTAAATAGATGTATTGAAATGTTTGTTTCAAAATCTATCATTTTTCCTCTGAAAATGACACTTTCGAATTGGTTAGAAAAACACGGCGTTCCCTCCAAACTTTTGTTTTTTATCTCGTTATCAATTTTGATAATTTTGGATTGAAATAAAAGTGTGCTTCATACGATTTATGATATATAATTATATAATGCCTAAAAATAAAAATGAATTAAATCAAAATGAATAAACTTTTCGTTTTAAAGTTTATCATGTTACTTTCTGTAAAATAGAGAAAATAAGAATCCCTAAAGAACGCTCAAAACGACATGGACGGTAATGGAAAGTGCAAGTTACCGTCCACGCCCCCTAGCACCGGCTTAAGCAAAATTCGACATTTAACATGAACTGGTACAATTTTTAATTTTGAAATATCCGCAGAAGTGTTAATATGGCGATTATCATGGAACCTTCAATGTGACAAGTAAGTGCCATTCCATGAAAAACGGCACATGGTCCCCAAGTAAAAAAAAAACGCACACTCTGAAATTCAGTAAGAGAAACATGTCGCCCCCTACTAACTCTTTATTTTATTTCTCGGTCAATTTTGATAATTTTAGACTCAAGTAAAAGAATCCTTCATGAACTTTCTAGTGATGCCTAAAAATGAAATTTAATTACGTAGACGTATTAAAAATTTTGTTTCAAACTTATCGTTGTTTATTTTTTCTCTCTTAAAATAGAGAAAAACAGAATCCCTAAAGAAAGTTCAACACAACAAAATTGAAAATGTTGCAGGCTCGGTTTGGTTGAGCCTGTTCATGGACGGTACTGGAAAGTGCAAATTACCGTCCACGCCCACTATCACCGGCTTAAGCAGAATCCACAGTCATATATTCGGCAAGAAAATCACGTCGCTTCCTTAAGATACTTTATTCAAAAAAGAAAATGAACAAGTACATTAAAAATCTGGAAATAAAGTGATCCCTCGGAAGCATTGATCACAGCAAAATTACATAAGAATTGCAGACTCGGTTTAATTGAGTCTGTACATGAGGGATAATGAACAAGTGCAACATTCCTCACGCCCCCCTAGCACCGGCTTGAGCGGTACTCAATTCTAAACACTTAATAGCGCTGGCATCAATGATCCCGAATGACCAGAAAAATATAACAACACTGAAGTGAAGTACGGGGCAACTTTTTACAGCTGCCACACGGCACTTGACACCTGCTGTTATGAAGTATAAAAATCTGGAAACAAAGTGATCCCTCGGAAGCATTAATCAAAACAAAATTACATAAGAATTGCAGACTCGGTTTGATTGAGTCTGTACATGAGGGATAATGAACAAGTGCAAAAAGTTTTTATTCATACAGAAAATACCTTATTAAAGATTGTACATATGTGCTACGGATAAGTATTTTCTTGATTTCGAAAAGGAAATCTCGGTGGCCGCTTTAAAATCCCATTTTTGCAAATAATTGCATAGTTTTTGTTGAAAATGAAATTTGTGCCAATATATTTTTCAATGATACCAATAAAAATATTGGATGGTTTTTAGATTATCAATAAAATTACTCCCTTGAAGTTGGTCATTGTTTCCCCTAAAAATTTCCATATCGCCGATGTTTCTCAGGAAAACACAATGTTAAATAATAAGTTAATGCATAAGTTTTCTTCATCATAAATGGTAAAATCAGCAATTTTCAAGTGATGTTGCTATTGACGAAACTTTTGTAACAAATGTAACAAATATACATGTATGTTATGAAAAATGCCGTATGTTGTCCTTAACATTTGAGACATGGGAGAGGCGCCGTTTTATACCTGTCCGCAATAGAAGTTCGTAAATACTCAGAGAGGGGCGGGGCGCTATGCTTGACTTAAAATCGTTTAACTTTGTGAATCTACTTTTGTCATTTTAAACATGTTACTGTGTTAACGTACTGTTGTAGTTCTACAACTGGTAACACGTTTTCTTAAACTCTATTTTCTGCATTTAAGATTTACATTTCATTTGTATATTTCAGATCTATAAGTGTGCAAACATGCATATGTATTGCATGCAATGGAAGATACGAACTTGTGAATTTGTTGTCGTTTTAGATGTTAGGTCAGTTGTTACGATCTATATGTAAACTTGTTATATAAAGGCGGGAACCTTCAATTAAAAGATTGAATTAAGAGACATATTATGTGCTATGCACGGGTACAATAAAAAAATGGTAGGCATACAAGTTCGCATTTTCAAAAGTCATTTTAGAAAGGAACACTTTACATGTCTGGAATTTTGGCAAAGAACGCCCTCCATATAAACATCCTCGTTGTTAACAGCAACGGTTTGTGTCTTTAAAGCGGAGAAGTGAAAAGATGAAAACCGATTTGATTATCTAGATTAAGCACATATTGGAACCAGCTTATATTGTAGCAATTCTTGGAGCAGACAATATAATTTGCTATGTTGGAACAACGCTAAGTGTCACATTATTTGTTGTTTTTTATGGTCATAGAACGACGCCTACCTCAACCCCACCTTCATTTTGGATGTGACAGATAAATTAATTCATTGTGTTGCTTAAGATGTCATGTAATGCTATCAACTTTTATCGTAAAAATGCTTCGAAAGCTTATCTTTTACCACGCATAAACAGACGCAACAAATTCAAGATCGTTATTTTCAACTTCTTTACTGTTTTGTTTTGCTTCTTACTGCTGTTTCTTTTTTTCATTTCATTTTTCTGGAGAGGTCCTTTTAATCCCATTTCTCTCTTGAAATCTCCCATTATAGAATTATTTTTTTTTTTTTTTTACTTTTCAACATCATAAAATTACTAATTATTATTTATTACTCGCTGGACACCTTACCTCCACTGTTTTTGCGTAAAAGTCGATGATGGTAAAGATAACAGAGATGATATGCATGTTTATGGTCAAAAATAGTATTAATTATATAATAAGTGGTATGTTCGTTCTCAACATTTGATAATTGAGCCGCGTCATGACAAAACCAACATAATGGGTTTGCGACCAGCATGGATCCAGACCAGCCTGCGCATCAGCGCAGTCTGATCAGGATCCATGCTGTTCGCTATCAGTTTTTCTACTTGTTATAGCGTTTGTAAGCGAACAGCATGGATCCTGATCTGGATCCATGCTGGTCGCAAACCCATTATGTTGGTTTTGTCGTGACGCGGCTCAATTGTATTTATTTCATATAATTGTATCGTTACAGAAAGAAACGCAACGACTTTGGAAGTTTTCCTATTTGTTCAGTTTTATTTGCCAAGTGATATACGTCATTTGACATTTGTTGAATGGCATAAAACATATATTGACAACCATTTCATGAATCAGTCGAAGTCGTCGAAATCGACTTGATTATCAAATATAAAGCAATTCCATATACAATGTATTACATAATGACAATAAATCATTAGAAAATATGGGATATCCATA
Organism: Ruditapes philippinarum; assembly: GCF_026571515.1. Taxonomy (NCBI): domain Eukaryota; kingdom Metazoa; phylum Mollusca; class Bivalvia; order Venerida; family Veneridae; genus Ruditapes; species Ruditapes philippinarum. Next base: position 170,555 of record NW_026852938.1, read on the forward strand.
TAATTTCCCAATATCTCATTATATTATTCATTCACCATACTAGAATTAAGAAGAAATTAAAAGTTTTTTTGTTTATACGTTTAATAAAAAAATTTTTATAATTTATAGCAAAAAATTTCACACAACATAAAATCATACATGCTTTATTAGAAGGAAAAATTAATTTTAATTTTAATAGGTGTATAATCAAATGTAGGGTTGAACTATTTTTAGTAAAGTTTTTTTTCCCGGGGTTTAAAAAAATTTAATTTTTAAAATTTCTAATCTCTTTCAAACAACTTTTCAAAAACGTTTTTCAGCAATAAGGTACGATAATCACATTACGTATGGAAAAACAAATGGATGCTGTAGCACGTTAATCTTAATAGTCGTATCCGTATTTTTTACCTGAAATAGAAAACAATTAGTTATTATTGTTATAAATATTATGATAATTTGTATCATTCGAGAAACATATTAATTTCTCATAGTACTATAAGTTATCTTCTAATATACAAATGTATAATAAGACATTTCTAAAGAATCTAATTATTAAACACTGTTATGAATACTTTAAGAAAAACAACAAATTAGTATGTATCTGTTATTGTTTTAGAAAAGATAATATTTAAATAAATTGGTAGTTTTCCTTACTTGGGTAAAAGTGTGGGTATTTTCCGTGTTTGTATCCGTATCCGCCATATCTACGTCCATAGCCACCATACATAGATCCATATCCTCCATACATGGAGCCATAGCCGCCATACATAGATCCATAACCAATTCCATTATACATAGATCCATAGCCAATACCTCCAAGCATTGAACCGTAACCGATTCCAGAATATGGATATCCATATCTGCCACGACCATAACCGATTCCTCTATAGCCACCGTATAATGATCCATAACCCATTCTCGGATATCTGTACCCCATTGAACCATAACCTCTATACATGCCATGATGACTGTAGTAAGCTGTCACGCTGGCGATACCAACAATGGCTAACAGTAAAACACTGAGGCACTTCATCGTTTTGGTTCTGTAAATTTTAAGCAAATAAGAGTTAAATTTTATTTTTTCCCAAAACAAAAATCGAAAAAATTTTTAAATGTTACAGGGAATGTTAAGAAAAACTTTAGAAAATAAAAATATGTTTTAATTTTTTATGTATTAAAAATTGTTACCCCAGATGTGATTAAGAACAGATTACATTTTATTTTTATTGTATGGACAGGGTATGACGTCAACAAGGCAAAAGAAAGTATGGCGTTCATTTATTGTTAATTATCGTTTCAATGACAGTTACTTATGTTATCATTAACGTCGAAAAGTTTCGCAATATTTTAAAACACATATATACTTAGTAGTATATCTTGTACTGTTATGACATATGTAAAGATAAATGTGTATAAAGCAAAACATTAAGTCAATACAAAAAAGAACATTACCTTGTTTGAGCTGTTGTGTAACCTTTTGCTGAAGAAAACTGCAGATGTAAAGATTTACTAATTTCTGAGTATATTTATACTAAAAAGATAACCACAGTTTGAGGAAACAATTGTCAAAAATGTCCCTCGATCGATCACGTTACCAACGTAACTAAAAAAATCTTAGAATCAAAGGCCCACAAAAATAACCATTTTTGAATGTCTCACATATCAATCCTAAGGTCATTTTAATGCATACACCGAAATTCTCATTAAAACACACTGAACAATAAAAGAAACTATACGATGATTTCCTTATTTTCAATACAGTTCGTGCTAAGGTTGACAGCGCATCATATTTCATGAGTGTGTGAGACCTTCACATCAAAAGTGTTACTTTGCTTACCATTTTTTGTTGGTTTAGATCTAGCCAAATACTTACTGAATAAGACAATAAAAGAGCATGCATTAAACCGTCATTCTATATAACTTATTTGTTTCTTTTTGCACTTCATTGACGTAAGTAATAACTATACTACATTAATTGGACATAGGTAAAGTATCTGTTGTAAGGAAAAAAATTAAAACGAGATGTTTCTTTCTTATTTCGAGTAGCTGCATCTAATAGTACTTATATGAATATTTAATCTCAAACAAAACATAATCAATTAAGTCTGAATCAGTAAGGGTTCTCTTGAAAAAAAAAAAACTATTTTCACCGCACCGCAAAGTTTCGCAATCAAAACATGACTTTCATTTCATTCTCCTCGTAAAGTTTAAGGTTCTGATGCATCAATTCTTTGTTAAATCATCACCACATTTTTAAATCAATGTGTGTGAATGTTTAACCATTGACATGTAACGATCATTCTTTTTTCTGTTTAGCCACATAAAACGTGTACCGATCAATCAACATAAAATAGCTGATCGTTGTAAATAATTAATTATTAGATGAATAAACATTATATTAATTACATCGTCGGTTAATTGAATGTTGAAAAGTTTTGAAAATTCAGTGAAAACGTTTGTATTTTTATTGTATTGTATTAAACACTTCCAATTCGTTCTTAAAGATTCAAATATATAAAGCTTTTACCTTAGTACTTTATTTTTCAACTTATTTTTCTAAATTTATAAATGCCAAGTTAACATTTCAACTATTTCCCAAGTAAAACCTCACTGAAAAATGTTTAAAGACATATACTTTATAATATTAATGAAAATTCAATATGATTCTTTTGTGTGGTATAATAAATGAATGTCCCTAGCATGGATAGCATTTACATAAAACTTTCAGAAAACACTAGCAATCGAAAAAGCGACACTTAAAGTGTACAAAATCTATTGGAAGCATTTTTTTATTTATTCATTTTTTATTTAATTGTTATTTATTAATTACTAAGTATAAATTTCACGGACACTTTCGATACTTCAAATACTTGAAACAAATGAAATGTTCCTTGCCTTAATCTAAATGAAACATTTTTGTTTTCTTTTGTTCGGATTAGTTTTTTATTGCACTGACACTAGCGAAACTTCCAGGGTTTTTTTTTCGGACAAAGTCCGTCTGTCATCAGACTGACTTCCTGTAAAATTAACAGAGAAGGACACTGAATATAATGTCTTTTTTTAATATTGACCAAGACGTATTTCTATGTGCATCATATATATGGGGCGTGGATTCGACTGTTTATGATACTCTTTTTTAAATACTTGAAAATGACATATCATACTTTTCTTTGCTAGGGAAACTTTATATTTCAGGAGACCTAAAAAACAGGGTTGGAAATAAATGTGATTTCATTGTACATGACAATATCAATACATGTACTTTGTATGATGACACAGATTATTGTTCAAATCAAGCTTCTGTTAGGGCCTCAATAGGCCATTTGGTTTCAAATTGTTCGATTTATTTTTATTGATGATAGAATAGGCGATAGCTGTAAACATACATTTTTATTCCCATAAGGGGTGTTCCGTTATTGATTACGTTTTAACTAGTGACCGATATTTTTCATCGATCACATTTTTTACAATGAGTGGAGTGACCATGCTCCGTTACAATTTTCACAATGTTGTGATAACTGGTTACCATTGCACGAGAAATATACGAAGATTAAATATAAGTGGGATAATACGCTTTGTGGTCAATTTTGTAATGGTATTATTGCCAGTTTTCAACAGCATTATACATAAAATTGGTTGTACAAGTAGAACGTCTGTGAATAATTTGGTAGATAATTTAACTGATGCTATACGCAGTGTTGCGGACCCGTATTTTTCTCGTGCATCTACTTTTAATAATAAATCAGCTTATGTTGTAAATACTTGTTTAAAAATGCCGACTGGTTTGATAATGACTGTGCGTCTGCACGTGATTTATATATGGAGGCGTTAAATTGTTTTAATTTAAATAAGCCTGATGTAAATAGAGCTAATTTATGTCAGCTTAAATTATTATATAGAAAAAAGTAATCAAAAAGAAAACGGTTGTGGGTACCGTAAGAAAATGATTGAAATTGAAAGCATGAAGAGTAAACGTCCATGAGATTTTTGTGAAATATTTTTAAAATAATGACAAAATTAAAAATAATGGTATTTCTATAGATTATTTTAAATGTTTTTTTTTTTCGAGAGACTTAGTAATAATACTTCTGATTGCAATAATAGTGAAGCTGGACAATTTTGTTTTAGTTATGATTTCACAGAAGAAAACTTTGCACATCCGGAAATAGATTGTCCTATAACTGTTGATGAAATATTAATTGCAATTAAATATCAAACGTAACAAATCGGTTCGTTGTGACTGTATTTTAAACGAGTACTTTAAAATTATTGAATGAAGTCATATATTATCTAGCCATTGATGTGATATGTGGTTTTTCGAAAAAAGGGTCGTTTGCGACATAATATCGAGGCAGTAGACAATTATATTTATTTAGGAACTATGATTAATTATACGGGTAGTTTCATACGGAACCAAGAACATTTGGCTGGTAAAGGACTTATAGCTATAAATACTTTATTATATAATTGTAAAACATATGACTTAAATCCTAGAATTTATTGCCAATTGTTTGATGCTTTTGTTGGCTCAATTTCAGGTAACGCTTCTGAAATATGGGGTTTTACAAAGTCTTAAGAATTAGAACGAATCCATTTGAAGTTTTGCAAACGAGCATTACAAGTTAGGTTAAATTCTAGTAATGCAGCTGTATATGGAGAGAGAGTTGGGAAGATATCCGTTGTATATAAACTGCTATGTTAGGGTATTAAAAATACTTTTTTTTTAAATCAGCTCGAGTGATAACATAATTATATGATTTGTTTATAAAATGAGCGTTAACGACTGTAATAGCGGTTATCCAAATTGGGTTTCTCATGTTTAGAGGATGTAAGATAACTTTGAATTCTCAAATGTATTTGAGAACCCTAGTTCTGTAAATGCTAACGCATACTTTTAAGCAAAAATGGTATGGTAATATAAACACAAACTTTGTCTTGAATATGTATAGAATTTTTAAAACTACACTTGAATATGAAATATACTTAGATTTATTAACAAAGGAATTACGCACTTATTTAGTTAAACTTAGATTTTCATTGTATCCGTTGAGAATACAAACAGGGAGTTATACCCGTAATAATTTACCAAGAAACGAAAGATTTTGCTTATGTTGTAACACAAGAGATGTGTTTTATTTTGTCAGTCCATCTGATTTTAAATTTCATTGTTTGCTTACTTCTACAAAAAAATAAAAATAAAATTGCTAAATTGTGCAAATATCTGAAATTTGTTATTCGAAATTCATTTATAATTGATATGACCTGATGCTGTAGTACTTATTACTTTACTGTCTTTGTTATACATGTATGTATTATATGTTAATATATATGTTACAGTACATATGATTAAACTTTTGTAATATGTTCTAGATATATGACATGTTTAACATTGATGTTTATGTATAAAGAAGATATACTTATGTATAAGTCAAATGAAATGTCTGTTCTATTCTGTTCTGTTTATTTTTTTATTGTTTGATTGAATTTAAATATGCAGAACGTGGCGATTTTTTTTCAGCTTTAATGGTTGCGGTTTCCAGTGGTCTACGATCATTTTTTAGTCAAATACAGATATTTGCTGAATAAAAGTTGCTTTATGGCGTAAAGTTTCAACGTTACTCGCGGACTTTTTCTAGACATAAATTAAAGATACTGAAGATATAATATTGATAATATTGATAATTCTAAATTCGAATTTTTTTCTTCAAAATGTTTAGAAGTACAGGCTTAATGCGTCGCTGGTACAAGGTGGTCATCAAACAACTTTTACAAACTTAATGTCAACACATAGCAATAACGATTAATTAACATTTTTACAATTTATTCATATTTTTAAAATTGTAACAGAAATATGAAGACAGACAAAAAGAGAGCGAACAACTATAAATTGTAAACTGACAAGGTTCAAACATACTTAATATTTTAATATTTTGTTAACTCTCTATAACAATATACTAACGGAATACTATATATCATTAATAAATATCCCTCATAAACAAATTAATAATGAAATGATAAAATAAAAAAAATAATCAAAGTAAAACAATAGCAAACAATAAAACCATAAAAAGCACAGACGTTGTAATCAGAGCATGTGATATAAAATACGTCTATGGACCCAAATTGATTAACATCGTAATTGGCAAAGTCTCTAAACAAAATGGTTCCATTTGGGATGCAAGTCATTGATGAATTGCTTTACTGTTGCAACATCCTCCTTCGTCAAAGTATTTATGTCACTTGCGTTATCATCATTGGAATAAATATTGAAGTAAATTGAACAAATTTACGATTTCCTTATTTATATCTTTGTATCTTTGACGTTTTGGCTTGTAATTTTTGAAGACAAAAATAAACTTGTAACATCGACTGTTGAGCGGTTGCAGTCTCCGACTTGCAGATTTGCAAGCACACAATTGCAAAATCAAAACATGTTGCCACGTTAAATGTGCGTTAATGTTTCTGGTCTCTCATCTATAAAAGGTTTATTATAGTGTCACCCCTACTGAAAGGGCCAGCCATTTTGACTTATGAGACACCTTTTGGTTGCATACCATGTACCTCCCAATTCCTACCACTATGCCAGGCGCCAGGCGGATAGAAATCGGTAACCATTCATTTTAACTACCTCGCGGCTCACGAAGCGGCCATTTCGGAACGAGTCCCACGAGAAACATTCATCCTTCAATTAACGCTCCCCGTGGGGCTCGAACCTTCGACCTCCCGATCCGAAGGCGGGCGCCTTTACCACTAGGCCAACGGTACCGGTTATATATCTATATGTCCAGCTTATATGTTTAACATTTAGCTGTACTTACTTGAAAGTCACATGTCGTATTCTTATTTTTAAGGATAAAAATACGGTCCAATTGTCTCCTTTTTGTTTCAGCGTTATGCCGTTAACTATCAAATAAAACTCGTACTCGTTATCCATACCATTGTATTTGATCATGCAAGCGAGCTATTTGACTATGAAGAATTGATTTTTTTTAGAAATAAAGGTGTATCACAATATTGGCTAAGTTCCAGCGGTGCTGTCACTTCAAAGGTCACTTCAAAGTAAACTATTTTGAACTTGCATCAAAACAAATGCATAGTGGTGACACACAATTGTTTATACAAGACTTAAAAATGTCGAAATAATAAGATAGAATAAAGAAAAGTATAAAAGCAAATGTCGCAGTACAATGCTTCAATGTAATATATAGAGAATGCTACAGGAATGTGCTATTCTTGGGTTTTGTATCGCTCGAGTTGCTCAGAAAAAATTATATTCCAACGAGCTCGTTTTAATAAACATGAATACAATAAAAGAAAACATCTGTGGCAAGATATCCAAAATAATGTTTATAACCAAAGTCTTCAATTTTTTTAATTGGCTAGCATTACTGTTTAAATGGGCCGATATCACTACATCCATCTACATTCATTAAAAGAACCAGGTTGTCTGTACTTTTGACTTATCAAATATATACGAAAACAATTAACTTTTTTGTTCTTTACATTTGAAGCCAAATTATATGTCCTTGGTTGCTTTCTTTTAGACTGACTTTGCCATTTACATTTTATGATTCATACAAAATTTATTGCATAACAGTTGTATGCTTAAATACTTCATAGCATTTTACAAAATAAACAATCCTTTTCCTTAGTTTGGTTTTAACACTATTCATTTGTAATGTTTTCATTTACATTATAAAGTACAGAGAATAAATTTGTTTTGTAGTTTTCAGATTTTATGTGACTGAAACTTTTAATAAACATGAAAATACATGGGATGGATTTCTAATACAATTTAGTAACTCTTTTTCTTATTCAACATACAGTAACAAGAAAGAAAACAAACATGATTCATGTGTTATAAAACATTTTAATTGAAAACAAAATCAATGCACAAAACATACACATTTATACATACATTCAATTTGATACCAAATTATTCATTTTTTGTCTTTAACATATGAGATAGATTGCATGTTCAATTAAATCTATGGATTTTTTTTTATTTAAAACAATATTCATTTTTACTTGTCAGTCACAACACATTTACATTAAGACTTGTCCAGCAAGTGTGGGATAAGTAAATCACATATAGCACGGATTAACAAGTGGATTGTGTCTCAGGATTATTCAATAGTCGTATCCGTATTTCTTACCTGAAACAAAAAGAAATGGATATATGAATATGCGACATATATAACTGTGTAAACTTATTTTCTTTGAAGGAGAAAAGGCTAGTATGTTACAATTTTGATAATTATCACTATCAACACATATAGCTAACACAAAAGAGACAAAAATGAAGTGTTGCCAATAAGTCAAGAATATTTTCTATATTCCGATTGATTAACTGTAAGGATAATTATCTGGAAAAAAATATGTTCATTTCATTACAGTTTTAAAGCATAAAATTAGTGTGTACGTACTTGGATAGTAGTGTGGGTATTTTCCATGTTTGTATCCGTATCCGCCATATCTACGTCCATATCCTCCATACATAGATCCATATCCGCCATACATTGATCCATAACCGCCATACATAGATCCATAACCGATTCCACCATACATAGATCCATAACCGATACCGCCAAGCATTGAACCATAGCCTGTTCCAGAATATGGGTAGCCATATCTGCCACGACCATACCCGATACCTCTATAGCCACCGTATAATGATCCATAACCAAATCTCGGATAGCCCATTGAACCATAACCTCTGTACATGCCATGGTGACCGTAATAAGCAGTTACGCTGGCGATACCAACAATGGCTAACAGTAAAATACTGAGGCACTTCATCGTCTTAGATCTGGAAATGTGAAGCGTGCAAAATTTCATTACTTTTGAAATAATAACAAAATATGAATTAGATGTACAAATAAATTAAAGAAAAAATGAAAATAAGGGTTACCTTTAAAACGATTACTGAATATAAGTTCATAAAATTTCACGGGAAGATAGTGTCTTTGTAAAATATGGTGAACGACAAATGCTGTTAGTAAAGAACTTTTTGATATCGAGGTTGACTTAAATATACGTTATCATTAAAAGTTTAATTCTTTAGCATTATTATATATTAAAAATACATTGAAAATACAAATATCACAAAATCTATTAACTATTTAAGGCTGGAGCGTAAAATAGATCAGTGTGCATTACGATACAAAATATTATTTAAAACATATAAATATAAAAAAGAAAAAGAAAATTACCTGAGTTAAGCAAGGAGAGCTTGTAGTGGTGAAGAAAGCTGTGGATACGGAATGACAATGGTGTTTGAGCATATTTATACTGTAAAGATTACCACAGATTGAGGAAACATTTACCCAAATACTCCTCTCATCCATCAGTCATGTGACACAATCATGTCAATCATTTTTGAGGTTACTCAAAAAATCTTGGAATCAAAACCCACTACCATCAATCTCGGTAGGTCTCACATATCAAACGTTATATCAGTTTGAAAATTACTTGGTATAGGAATATAACGGTAGCCATAACGCCGCCTAAAACAATGTCACATTAAATAAATGGTGATGCTGTCATTACATTTAGACTGCGATTTAATTATATAAATATATAAACGAGTAAATATGGCTAATATCATTAACCTCTCCTGTAATACGCCTCAATATGCAGGTATATTAATATTCAACTGGTAATGTATTATGATTATCTATCTATTGGTGCTTTCATGCACTAAGAATAATAAGGACATTTGCTTACATGCTGTGCAGATATTCAACCACACTATTCTGTGAAATAGAAAGAATATGGTCATGCAATATTTGCATGCAATAAGACTATTTTAATTGCTTACAGGTATTATTGAAAAAGATTGTTCGATTTATCATTTAAATTGTTCTTTTATTTCAGATACATATAAAAAATAAACATGTACAGGACAATTGTAACTAAAAGCATTATAGAAATATAATAGAAATATGCGAACTGAAATATATAGACTGTGTGAGACCTTCCTAACGTAACGTAAGTATTAACGTTCGCGTGTAGTGTTTATATTACGTTGACCATAAGCAATGGTGGTTGGTGGATAATTTATTACGTACGCGTTTGACTGTGTTTATAGGTCATACTAATTATAGATAAACATATTAATTACGATGATGTGTGCTAATTACAGTTATTGTATTGTCTTTATGTCACTTTGATACTCATTACAAATGTTAGGTCATCTAATAGATAGGTCATTGGTTGATTTTATAAATACTTGCTTCTGTTATATTGTTCAATTGTTGCTGTACATGCATTGTTTTCCTTTCTTACTTTCTAGCCTGTATCTGTAATGTTTAATACGAACAAAGAAAACAAAACGTATTATTTTAAGCAAAGTACTTTTTATGTACATTAGTTAATTGCATACAAAAATTCGGTATACAGATAAAAAGTTTTCTTTATCTACTTACTATATCACATTACTATATCATACGATTTGATATCGAAGACGAATGACCTTAGATGATAAATTAAATTTCCGGATTTGGTTCGTTCGTTGTAACGACAACCAATGTTGTTATCGGGGACCATTAATTGAAATATATATTCTTTAAGGAAACATCGATTTGTAAAGTAAGTCATCACAATGAGGATTTTTCGGAAGTGAGAGAATATGAAAATTTTGGTTATGTGTAGTTTTCAATGACAAATTACATTGTATTCAGAATTGTTTCTATAATCTAGAGTACTAATCGCAGTTTAAAGCATGTACATTATTTTATAGCTGCCGCAGACGTTAGGTGTTTATTTTCTAGAGTGATTGTTGTATTACAATATCTACAGGGAAACATATTATAACTTAGTAATATTTAATATTTAGGTCTCATGCAAGGTGAAACGTTAAACAGAACATCCTAGTCAGTGTGGATCTATTTTGGTTAAGACAAAAATCAGTAAAAAAAACACTTTCAACATTAAACGTTTCTTATTTAAGGATTAAACTAGTTGAAGGTAGATTCAAAATATTTTGCATATTCAATGTGTTTTATAAAGGCCACTGTGTTAATTAATTGTTGATAATGATTCATTTTAAGCGCATGAGTTTCATATATAATAGATTAATAATAATCAATTTAAAATTGCGTGACTTCAAACACAAAACTTTTTTATAGCTATATTTCATTTTGTCAAATCTTGACTCTATACATAATGATATCAAACTTGAATGGTTATCTTCCCATACTTACCACCATTTAAATAATTGCTATCACAAACCACTATTTGTGATCTATTTTGGCTAATTGACTACAATTGCAGTCGTGGACGCTAAATATCTTTAAAACTAAATATTGTGATATATTGCTGTACGTGGGCTGCTGAGCAAACATTCACATACTTTTGCATTAAAAACATTTTTGCTTTTGTTCTTTTGTAATGTGCTTATTGGCATTCACACTGTATATATTCCTAGACTCTGGAAGTATGGGCAGACATTTAACATGATTTACAAACAATATATATGACAAAATGTTTGTGCACACATCGTTATGCTATTTCAAATCGTATATTGCACAACTTGTAGCTTAGGTTCCACGTACAAGCTTTTAATAAAACAATTATCTGTTCTTATCTTTGATTAGAATTATTTGAGACCGAGACAGTGTAATATTTTCATAAACGATATGTTTTGTGTTCTCTTGTATCAAATATTTATATGTCGGTTTCAAAGGTGTCCTAGGTTCTGTATATAGCGCAGAAAAAATAGGCATATAGTAATAATGTATTAAAGATATCCTTCAATGGTCTTACTACAATTTTGTTAACAGTGAAGCCAAATATATGACATAATGTGCATGTTAAAAACCTTGATTTGAGACTTAATTTAAGAAATAATATATCCCAAACAGTGATTTTATCGCTCAATAACATCACTGTTTGGTGTTCGAATGCGAGGAATTATATCACGAGGGCGTAGCCCGAGTGATATAATGATGCGCATCCGAACAACAAACAGTGATGTTATCAAGCGATAAAATCACAGATTTGGATATATTATTTCGATTCTAACGCGACATCAACAAATAAATGTTGCCGTACCTGATATTAAGCTAAATTGCACCTGATTTGTTTCCGTACTTATTTTCAGCACGTCACATTTTTAGTGGTTATGTCACATGTATAAAATGATTACGTCACATGTCTAAATATAGAACGTCAACAGAGATTTTATTGCATAATAATACACACTTTCGGTTCTTCTATGTTCAATAGGGAAAAATGCGGGTTGTGTTAGAATAAATGTTTCTGTATAATGAAAATATAATGCGCGTTAAATAAACTGTTTGTTTTTGGGGTTTGTTTTTTTTCAAAAGAAATGTTAAAATACATCAGAGCTAATAAAATGAAATTGATAAGTCGATCTGACTTTCATAAGTCGATCTGTCTTTCATAAGTCGATCTGACTTTCATAAACTGAAATTAAAATGCATCATTGTTGGAATTCGCATAAAAGACCGGCAGTGACAATTAACTATAAGAAATACATTTCATTGATATGTTTTATAATACAATAATTTTGTAAGAAAAAAAATGAAACTGAACAATAGAAACATATATTCGTATATAAGTGGGCACGACCACGGCATAAGATAAGATAAGATAAGTTTTATTTCAAGTCGGCAAGTTTACAACAGTACAACATAAGCTCTAGGAGCTTTTATAACCTACTGTATATAACATAAAGTATAAGATCAACAAAGATAAAACAGCTACAATAAAAATTGATTAGGCATGATGTATACATAAAATAGTCCTTTTTAGATATTTTTATAAAAATGAATCAGATGCTAAAAAAAACTAAAATGATAGTTTACTTAATTTTGCATCACTAGTTTGTATATTAAATTATGCTTACAATGTCAAGTATCTAAAAATATTTTACTTCAAGTTCAATAATATACCGATTAAACAATTAAAAATTTAATGAATAGTTAAATAAATAAATAAATAAATAAATAGAAATACTAAAAAACAAACATTTTTTTATATATAATTTAAATATGAAAGACTATGGGTTATCAAACAAATACACAAAGACAGAGGGGATCATACATGTAAGTCAACAGTTGAACTCATATAACAGCTAGCTTGAGTCATGCTGGAAAGATAAGCAAAAAACAAAAGATCACAAATAAAGCAACATCCTATCTAGAAACTAAATGATAATATTAAAATAAGCTGGAATCATGCAGGGAAGAAAAGCAAAAACACATTTAAAGCAAAAACATACTCAGAAACTAAATAATAACTGTGACAAAAAAAATGTTCATACCCAGAAAAATAAACAAAAGTGAAGTAAATAAAGAAATAGAAGTTAGCTGCAAGCAATACATTTACACTGTTTACCATTCCAGGATGAAATTAACTTTTTAAACTGAGCAAAATTTGAACATTTTCTAAAATTGTCAGGCAGAGAATTCCACAAAGCAGGTGCAGCATACCTGAAAGATTTTTTACCAGCAGTTGTAGTTCTTACTTGCGGGATCTGCAAAATATTTGAATATTTTAAATTTATACCAGATATTTTCTTGACAATAAGGTCAGACAGAACAGCAGGAAACATATCATGAAAATATCTTAAAAGTTTCAATAGCCATAGCCCTCATTCTTCTTATTTTTAGAGTTGGTATATTAACCTTTATCAGCATATCTTAGAATCATTATAGACAAATCTAAGTGCTCTTTCCTGTAGTTTTCCGTCTTTTTAGTATTATTTTCTGAACAAAAATGCCATGACATAGGACAAAAATTAATTTGTTTGATTTAAGTTGTGACCTATTCTTTTGAGGATGTTTAACTGATTAGCAGCTTTTTTACATTTATTGCTTATATGAAAATAAAAATTTAATTGTTGGTCAATGTCAATGCCAAGGAGTTTTACAATTTCGTCACATATTATTTCACTTGTATTAATTTTGAAAGCTGGGGATTTAGTGAATTTTTTCTTCCCTACAGCAATAGCTTGAAATTTATCAGGGTTAGCTTGCATTTTATTAAAATGAAACCAATTTATAAGATAGTTACTTTCTTGTTCTAAGGTGCATATTAGTTCATCAAAATGTTTAGTACGAAAAGAAAGGGTATTGTCATCTGCATAGTTATATAAAGTACATTGTTTATAAAGAAAAATATGTCATTTATGAAAATATTAAACAGTAGAGGGCCCAGGATTGATCCTTGAGGGACACCTTTGGATATATTGGCCCATGAACTTACAATATTGCCTATTTTTATTTGCTGTTTCCTGTTTGACAGATAAGACTGCATGAGGTATGTGCCAGGGCCTGATAAGCCATATGCTCTTAACTTATCTAAAAGAATGTCATGTGGTAGACAATCAAATACCTTAGATAAGTCCATCAAAATTGCTGCCACATATTCATTGTTGTCCAGGGCCTGTCTCCAGTCCTCAAGCAGTCTTAACAGAGTAGTTTGACACCCATGGCCTTTCCTAAAAGCACATAAATAATTGTCAAATATATCATCAAAATAAGCAGAGAGTTGTTCAAATAGTACTTTTTTCAAAACGTTTAGATGGAATAGGTAATAAACTTACTGGTCTATAGTTAGATTTGGTCATAGCGTCATTTTTTTGAAAAGTGGTTTTACTTGTGCTTGTTTTAATTTAGTAGGAAAAGCATGTGATTTAATTGAGATGTTAATTAGATTTGTCAACGGTTCAACTTATGATGGTTTACCTAGTTTAATAAATTTGGCTGAAATTTTATCCGCTCCTGTGGCCTTTTTAACATTTAGATTATTTATAAGTTTAGATATATTACATTGTCATGTTTGTTCAAAGCTAAAGGCATCTTGTTAATAATTTCTATCATTGATTTGAGCAATACTAGGATGATTTTCTACATTGTAATCATAATCTTTCCCTATAGATTCTGCTACATTTGTGGAAAAAAACTATTAAAAATTTCTGCAAAGTATATGAAAAGAAAATAAATGAACTATACACGATAACGTAACTATGTCGTTTTAATGAAAAGTTATACGGGGTCTATGACACTTTACACTTTTTGTAACAAAAAACAACCACATGATAAAACTTAATTGATTTTATTCCTTTTCAATTGATGAAAGTGAATGTTGGTAAAACATGTCATTTTTATTCAATGTTTTCACATAAATGAAACAATACATCAATATTTGTAGATTTTGGCTGGATGCTAAAATTTGTCTCCCCACCATTATTTTTATAAACTGAACGTTACAGGTCTATTCCGGTGGACATTTACAGAATTTTCTTTTGGACACTTTAGTCATTGTAAAATTGAAAGGACTTACGGCGAAACGTAAACTTATTTGGCTCAATATCATTTAATTTGATACCTAGAATATTGAGGGAAAGAAAAATACATAAATTCTAGGAGTATTTATTATAGTTCAATAAGTGGCCATAATTATTACTTCTTTATAAATAATGTCACAACCAAAAGACAATAAATCTATTCAATGACAAAACAATGACATTGATATTAAATGAGTGGTCCGTAATACCACCTGCTGAAAAAGTTAGTGTCGAGACCTGACATTGATATTAAATGTTTGCAATAAGTATGTATGACACTACGTTAACTATGCATCATGAAAAACAAGTCTTTTGGTTTGTAATGTATAATATTTCTCTGTTTTTGTGTTACCTATAGACATGTAGAATGAATAATAAAGAACGCTAAAAATATATAAACATGTCAATCTGTCTCCAACATTTACTATTGTTGTAAAAAAAATAATTAAGCTTCGAAACATGTGTTTAATTCAACCGGGCATATAGGTCAATTTGAAGAGGATTTTCTATAGAATTCTTAAATAAGTTTATAAGGAAACATGTATATTGTTTCTTGTATTAAAGAAGGTGATCCGATTCAAAAGTAATAAAGAGAAATTAAGTTTGACTACCCTCTGATTGTGTTCTTATATCATATTCACTGTAAAATTATAATAAAAAAATGTTTAGTCCTGAATACTAATTTAAGAGTTGTACTCTGACAGTTTACTTCAGTCCCATACAAAATACCGAATTTCTTTGACTGTACTAATTACCAAGACGCAAAAGAAGTTAAAAATGTTTCATCTATAAGGCCAACGAGTACTGTTGTGGAAATGATAACGGGACAGCAAAAATGAGAAAGGTTTTGAGAAATGAAAAAAGTATTGCTTGAGCTTAATGGGTGAAAAAACTATTTAGTTAATAGTCACCAAACACAGTTTGAGCTTGATAACGACATTGTTTTTTGTTGTTTTTTTTTTTGTTTAACAATTCAAAACTGTGAGTCTCCACTAAACAACAACTTTATATTCAGATTCATTTTAAACAACAAAGAAACAGAACAAACAGCAGTATTGTTTTATATTGCATTTTAATAACATTCATATTAACAATATAATTATAATACATTCATTAAACAATTCGGTACACATTTTAGAACAGTAACGAAATTGTCATAGTTTGTTTAAACATTTTCAAGGAAATAAATACGAAGAAGCACTAGATCCTATATTCACGGTTCCCATATTTGGTAAATTTATTGCCAGTTAAATGTATTTGTTTTGTTGTCGGTTGCGCTCCTGTGAGTCTGTTGGTCGACAAATGTTAAATCCTATTGAAACAGCTTTACCGAAAGTAACTTAAAATACATCATGTTGTAATGTAAATCTTTAGTCAACGTCAGAAGAATCACAAAATTTATAGATATATTTATTCCAAATTATTTTTTTCGTTTAAATCAATATCCATATCCATACTTCTTGTCTGAAAGAGAAGAAAAATATTATTTAATAACATAAAAATATGTTCTTGCTTTTCGTATATTACTTGTGAAACATATCAGCAAAAGATTCGAACGGTTGATACAGTGATAATATATATGTTATGAAAATAGAAAGTAATATAATTGCAAACATAATAAGATAAGAAACATGTATTTTTAAAAGTGACTGAATTGGTCCGGCAATACCACAAACAATTACCAGTATGTTGCAAGTATCATAACTGACAACAAACCATGAAATAATTATATATGGATATTTTGGATAGTGTGATATATATGATCCGAAATTACATTTTTATATACAACAAATAATAAAATTTGTTATGGAAACAAAATATAATAATTATTCATGTAATTGGTAATTCTAAATTATTTAGAACTACATCAACATTGTTTTCAAGAAATTAATAGTAAAACTATTCAAATGATGTATATTTGAAAATGTATCCATTGTAGACTTATTCACCTCAATGTATTAATTTGCAACTCCGCAAATATAAATTTAGAAATAAGATAGTAAAGCATACTCACTGGAAATGTAACGTGGGTATTTTCCATACTTGTTACCATATCCGCCAAATCTTCTATAACCTCCATATCCTAGACCACCATACATTGATCCATAGCCGATTCCACCGTATGGATATCCATACCCACCATACATAGAACCATAGCCAATTCCACCGTATCCACCGTATCCATAACCCATTCCCACGTAACCTCCATAAAGGGAACCATAACCAAAGCGTGGATATCCATAACCCATACCATACATTGAACCATAACCTCTGTACATGCCGTGATGGCCATAATGTGCTGTGACTGTGGCGATGCCAACAACAGCCAACAATAAAACACTGAGGTACTTCATGGCTGAAATCTGTAAAAGTACATTTGTACAATACACTTTTGTTATACATGAAAAAAATTTTAAGACAAACAAAACATGTAATGGTTAAATTGATAAATAGTTAACGTTTTTTGCTTTTATTTCCTTTGCATCAATATTTCAATGTGCGTTTTACTTATATTTTTCCATTTAGTTTTTTATCTGAACACTTGCTATTTCATATTTTATTTCATAAAATTTTAATAGGAAATCACAAGATTTTTTTAAAAAAATGCATCTTATTTAAAAATAAAAATTCTGAGTAAGACTGATCATATTTAAGTATCTAATACAGATATAGCATTTATGAACTAATAGGAAGATTAACTTTAAAAGAATAGGAATATGTTTACTTTGATTTTAGAAAAATAAACATTGTACAAAAATTTCGATATAGTAAGTTACATTTTAATGGTACTGTTTTATAATTCTCTGAGAAAAATTGAAATTGATAAAATTAATTCAGGTCTCTATAAAAATACCTTAGTTTAACATTGCAAATACTAAAACTATCACCATATAATCAAGTGCATAGTTACTTTAAAGGAAAAACGAACCTTACCTGGTTTGAGGTTCTAGCGATTCTTTGAGTACAGAGAGAAGACTTTCACTATACAGGAAGGATAAACTGATGGCATATTTATATACAAGAATCAGTGACCACAGAATGGGGAAATAAGTAATAAACATCCAAATACACCTTCATCAATCACGTTATACACACAACTCATTTTGAGGTAACACCTTACTCAGAAAATCTGGGAAATCCCCAACCTACCAAAATTATGAAACACTTAAAGAGAATGTCTCACATACATTAATTTCACAACAAGCATTGTTTTCTTAATAGTTGCAGCCAACAGTATTGTTTTGCAAACCGTTACAATGTGTATATAATAATTAAGGACAAATTACAAGTAAATTCCAAAAATTATTTAAGTGAATAGGTAGGCCTGTATTATGTTGATAGTATTGAAAATCAAACATGATAACAAACCCTGATCTAGTTATATACGAATGTTGTTGGTAAGTGGAAGATAAATGATCCGATATTACATATTTATATGTAGCAGATAATAAATTGTTTTAGAAAAAATATTTTTACAACTCTATAAATAGTGTTTCCTTAAGAAATATTTTATTAGAAAATGCTTTAAATTGAAGTATTTATAGAAAATGAGCCCTATGCAGACCAATCCCTTATAAGCTACTTGCCCGTTTGGTAAAATATGCGACATATCAGTTGCTCAAACTTACGGGTAGTTGTGAATAGACTAAACTTAGCGCATTTAAAAGGCAGGAATAATAAAAATATGTCATTTAATGAAATTGTAAAACGGCCAAAGATTCTTCGAGTACATAAAAAGTTTGAAAAAATGAAAATTACATGATTACTGTTAAACTTTCGCAGCACAGTAAAATGAAATAATGATCAAAATGTAGCGATTTTGTGATAAGTGAAAATAGGGATGTGCATTGACACTACAAATATAGTCATCTTCCTATATGAAACCACGAAATAATTTTATGCTGCATTGTTCACAGACAATTTTGGTATACAGTGAACAATTATACAAATCGTATTTCAGTGAGACTTTGTTTGTGTGAGACCTCCAAAGAACGTAACGTCATATTTTACGTACATAACCTCGATATAACCCTTATCATACGTTAACAACAAAGAGGCGCATTAAAGCTCATATGATGCAGTTTATAGTAGTACATAACATGTCAATATTTTATGTCTTTACTTAGTAACTATAGATAGATTTGGTTTGTGGGTTTTTCTAGAACACGTTTAATATTTTATTTCTTGGATTTTGACCCTGCTGAGGTCTTTTTGACATTGTCATTACACAGCATATTATACGTGGTCTAAACAAGGCCTATTTATTTGATGACAAAAGATTTAATTATCATCAATAACAATTGACAATAACAATAGCTAATTATGGAAGAAAACGTTACCAATAGGCTTAACCATAAAACACGTTGTGGTAATAACCGCACAAGTTAGAACTTATCGTTTACATGTATAAAAATCCAAATATTAACGCTTTACTTATTCGCCATTTTTTTCGTATTTTAAGATGGTGAAAATCATCGACTTAACAATTGTAAATCATGTTCTTAGGTTTATTTCTAGTAAGGTTTTAAAACATGTAGACATTCACACAGACTTTGCAATTGTAAATCATGTTCATGTTTTTTGCTGATAATAACGAATTTATAAATGATGATGCTGAAAAATTATTAAACAGTGATGTTAACATCAATGTGGAACAACTTGATATTTTGTGTAGCCTTGATGAAGTATTGAAAGCTCTAAATATGTTAAAGAGTGGTAAAAGCGGTGGAATAGATTATTTAATCCTAGACATGATTGTTGAGTGTAAAGATATTATTGCATCGTAATTATGCAAACTATTTAATTTTATGTTTACTCATTTTATTTATCCAGATAGACGGACTAAAGGTGTTATTGTTCCTGTTCCCAAAAATGCTGACCTTTATAATGTCGGTATTGCATTAAGTAGTATATTTTCCAAAATCTTTTCAACTTTATTAGATTCAAGACTCCGAAATTGGGCCGAGGACAATAGTATGTTAAGCGATTTTCAATTTGGATTTTGAAAGGATAAAATTACTTTGTTTTAACTTAAATTGAAGATAAAGTTAAGATAAAAAAGAAGCTATATTTAGCATTTGTCGATTTCTTGAAAGCTTTTGATGTTGTTTACAGAATCGGAATTTGGTATAAATTATTATCTTATGGAGCTTCGTTTGTTAAAATTAAAATTTTATTAAAAATTAAATTTGTTAAAGTTTGTTAATATGTTACAGAAAATTTATGAAAGTGTTAAATCTCTTGTGTAGTGTAAATGGACAGGTAATGCAGATTTAGTTATAATTTTGAGAGTTTTAAAGGCGTTAAACAAGGCGAACTATTATCCGCTATGTTGTTTTTATTCTTTATAAATGATATGTATCAATATTTATATGACGACTCTAGATATTGACTCGTTCACTGTTGACGAATTACATCTAAGTTTACTTCTTTTTGCGGATGATACGATGTTAATATCTTATACCAAAGAAGCGTTACAAAAACATCTAAATAATTTACATTCTTATTTTTGCAATTGGGGTATCAGTGTTAATATTGATAAAACCGTAGTAATAGTATGTAATAGCCCTGAAACTATTGATATATTTTATGATAATCATAGACTTAACATTGTTACTAAATTTACATATTTAGGTGTAACTTTGTCTGCCACTGGAAGTCTTTTTCAGGCACAAAAGTCAAGCTATGAAAGCTATATTTTCGCTTACTTCACTATTTGAAACCGTATCACTAGATAAATTAAGTTATTTGATTCCATGATCACTTCGATTTTGAATTATGAATGTAAAATTTAGGGCTTCCATAAGGCACCCGATATAGAAAAATTTGATTTGAAATTTTAAAAAAAAAACTTTTAAAAGTTCGTCAACAGACTGTCTGTTCTGCAATTTACGGTGAATTTGGACGATTTCCGTTGATTATATGTCGTAAAATCAGAATGATAAAGTATTGGTTCAGAATTATGAAAACGCCGAATTCTTTAGTTTTTAAAGTATTTAATATGCGTGATGATCATGACAAAGCTAAAATAAGCATCAAAACACAAACCACTGGGATATTTACAAGCAGCTTTAAAACAAAACCACACAACTTACTAGAAATGCGTGTCAACATCATACCAGCAAACTTGCTGATCGTTTTAAGTGAGAACATCTTACGTCATCTAACTATGGGAAAGTATTAAATCAAATTCATCGTACCATATTCACAAAATGATACTATTTATATAATTATCCGTGATAAAAGTTATTCCAAACACTTAGTTAAACCAACTGCGTTAAACCAGTGCTTACAATCATAAACATATCTTAAAGTTGGAAATAAACAACTAACAGAAACAACTTATAATTCTGAATCTCCATTTTTTGACAAAATAGACATAGCGTCCTCAGAAATCACGTCAGTTCTTTAAACATTAAAAACAGGGAAAGCGCGCAACACGTCAGGATTATTTCAATAATAGAATCCTTTAGGAACTTTCTCTTGAACTTGCATTACTGCTCTCTGCATTAATTTAACATGATACAAGAAAAAAATAAAAACAACCTTGTTACTACATGGATTAAAACGAATATCAAATTGATAAAAAAGAGATGATAAACAGCATTGGGCCACATGCATAAAAACGTTTTCTGACATAATATAAATACATTAGTAGCATAGACTATAGTATTTTTATTTACATCTCAATAGTGTATATGCATGATAAAACATTTATTTCTACATATATTACTTTTAAAACAAAATAAACAGATGCAATGCCATTCCATTTGAAATTTACATTAACAGTTGATCTAAACTAAACATGGTGTTAAAATATTGGAGAAGAAAGACATAAAACAATTATTTCTGGTAAAATAAGTATTAAATATTTTTTAAAAGCACGAATAAGAGCATCGGATCAAATGCATTTAAAAAACTTCTGATATAATATAAAAAGATAGATTTATAAAATAATAAAAAGATGTACTTTTAAACATTTCACATCTATTGCAATATGTCATTTACAAAGTATAAAACGACGTCTATGTAAAATTTTTTACAGGTTTTGGCACAATATCTTATTATTTTTATCTTTATTGGAAAACAAGTCAGGATATGTACTTAAGAGAACAAACTATCATGCTCTTTTGCTCTAGAGTATAAATCTAATCATAATAATCATAAAGCCTACAGTTGAACACAACATATCATTCATTTTCAACTGAATTATCATTACAAAATGGACACATTTTATCTTCTATGCTCAGGCCCTTACAACGGCCGGTCTCCATACGAATCGGTGTAACTCTAAATCTAAATTTACAAAAGCTGACAAAGTACTTTAGATAAGAAAAAATTGGATCTCTGATCGTTTAAAAAAGTAGCCAAAGATTACTAAATATTTAATTTATTTTTCCTTTGCCTTTGTTTGCACCATTATTCATGTGTTTATCCGATATCCCATAGTGATACAATGTTATAAATTCAATGCAGTACTAGAGACATTTGAATGAATTTTATACTTTAATTATTAAAATAATTTTCTACACTGTTAGCGAGTTAATAAAAAGTTATGGATGTCTTAAGATCTTTTTAAACTAATGACATGAATGAACATATACCTGTACATCAGAGAAATGGTTTTAAACAACAATTATAGAACAAATTTTTCGACCAAATCACCATTCTCCGAGATGAGTCCTGCACCATTTGGAAAATTCAAGTGGTCTAACGGACCAGTTGCCTGTAAAATTAGGTGGTCCTTGCCAAAATCAGGTGGTCTCGGACCAATGGACCACCGCTAATGTCGAGGCCTGCTGACCGAGAAGCAGGTGGCAATGTCAGTTTACAATTTTGTTCGCTTTTATATTCAGACTTCATAATTTTATGTAATCGTAACTATAAATACATGTGGATTATTTATAAGTCAATGAAAGTATGTACTTAATTATTTCATATTTATTCCCATATTGTATGAAACGAGTCTATCTAAAATATTTTTTACATGTTTCAGCACAGTTTCCTTTCATTTTTGGATCAATATTAAAAAGCAAGTGAACATATTTTCAGAATCGTGCATTACAGATGACAAGTTGCCTTAGAGTACAATAATGTTATTCTACTCATAAATCATCCTTAACACTACAATTGAAGAAAACATGCAATTCATTTTCAACTTGATTATTGTCATAAAAGAGCTCAAGCCCTTGTCTCCATCCGAATTGGTGCGATGGGCAGGTGGTTATATCATATTACAGTATTGTTCGCTCTTATAGTTTTATATAATCGTAACATAGTACAGCCGCACACAGACGGTCTTTGTAAGCTAGTTTGTCATTCATCAAGACAAATACTCAGTAACATATACAAACATTCTTTAAATGATCAGTATAAATTAAACTTCTTCTTAATTAAAACTGATTTAATATTGTATGGCAATAGTGCAGTACGTGTTGTAATTTTCTGCTAATTTTGACTAGTACAAAGCAGTAAATTTCCATTGCACTTCCAGACTGGTTCACCAGCATGGCCATATTTTTGTGTGTACTTGCATGCATATTGAATGTGGCACAGTTCGTGCTTTCTTTTTCCGCATTTTAATATCTTCAATGAATTTTTAACAAAAGCCCATGCATTATTGATTTGCTAGACGATGTCTACAGATCTTGGAATTTCCAACATGTCTGTTTATATAACAGTGAAAACAACAAAATTAATTAAACCAAAAAAAATCTTGGAAATACGTTGCTAAATATAAACAAGAATGAACTCGTAAAGAATAATTAACAATCAGTTTGTAAATCTCTTCAAATATACATGTATGTAAAGAGTTATATATAACACACAAGACCTAAAGTTTTATATTGCACTTTAATAATAAACAACATAATATACAACAACATGCATTCCAATACATAAGAAGAAAATAACACATAGGGGTTTACACATTAGCAAAACTATTACAGTATTAAAGTATTTTTTTATTTTTTTTAATATTCTGTGAAAATAAATGTTTTAGCAATTTACAAACCGAAACAAATAAATTACAAATGAGATATGGTTATATGTTAGCATATTGTCCATTTAATAAGTTCACTGTTATAACTTCTGGTATTAACTGGTACTGGTGTTGCCATATTTCTATGATGCAGGTCAATGTAACGTCAGGTAAAATAAGCATACCGCGACTTCTAAGCATTGGTATTGTCAAATTGTCAATCTAGTATTCAAAATCACAGCGAGGTCAATGGTTCTTTAGAAACAAAACTCATCCGGGGATCAATAACCGTATCCATATTTTTTACCTAGAAGAATAATATATAACAAAATTACCAAATATAAATATTCAAATTTGGACAATAAAAAATACTTTTTTATTTATATCATTGGCTGATCGTATGAGCAAACTGGTATGAATCTATAGATGAATATATGGAATAAAATATTCAAGATTTAACTTAATATTAATTTACAAAAATATATATAAAAAAACTTAAAGATAATGATAATCAAATAATACTCCTTAAGATTACATCAGAAGGAAATGTTTAGTCTAGTAATGTGTACTTACTGGAAATGTAACGTGAGTGTTTTCCAAACTTGTAATCATATCCGCCAAATCTTCTATAACCTCCATAGCCTAAACCGCCATACATTAATCCATAGCCGATTCCCCCGTATGGATATCCATAGCCACCATACATAGAACCATAGCCAATTCTACCGTATGGATAACCGTATCCACCAAAACCACCATAACCTCCATAAAGAGAGCCATAACCAAAGCGTGGATATCCATAACCAATACCATACAATGAACCATAACCTCTGTACATGCCGTGATGACCATAATGAGCTGTGACTGTGGCGATTCCAACAACAGCCAACAATAAAACACTGGCAGAATACATTGTTATTTGGTTGCTACCTAAATTACAAATCAATACAGAATTACAAAATTCACAGGTCAAATCAGTAAAAAGTGAGTGATTTTTTAAAATAAATGTGCTTCTAATTTGAAAAATACTTACTAACTTAAAACATTAATTTACAAAATAGGATCAGACAAAAAATAAATAAACCTTTGTCAATCTTATATTGCAAATATTATAACTAAGTCAGTTTCTTGTAATTTGCGATATAATAAACTTAAATAAAGATCATTTTAAAAACAATACAATGTACCTTTCAGAGCGTCGTAAGGAGAGAAGACTTCTGTTTGCAGGAAGGATATAGTTATTCCATATTTATACAACTTTCAGTGACCACAGAATCGGGAAATAAGTAATAAACATCCAAATACACCTTCATCAATCACGTCATACACCCAACTCATTTTAAGCTTTTGAAGCAACAACTTACTCAGAAAATCTTGGAAATCACCGACCTAACAAAAGTATCAATCAGGTAACAGAAGGTCTCACATACATTGTTTCATTGTTTTCATAAAAATCGTTGTTTTCATAATATAATTATGATATAAATACAAAAACACATAAATTTAGACAAGACGTAAAAAAGAAACAAGGTGGGTCACCGCCCTGAATGGTCAATCAGTAAAACCCTGCCGGGGTGAGGAGTTCTAACAACTAAATGGTGTACCAAACCTCGTT
This sequence comes from Ruditapes philippinarum, assembly GCF_026571515.1. NCBI lineage: Eukaryota > Metazoa > Mollusca > Bivalvia > Venerida > Veneridae > Ruditapes > Ruditapes philippinarum. The sequence continues at coordinate 196,445 of NW_026852938.1, forward strand.
CTTAGCTAACATATTTCTTAACTAGAGACAGTGTCCCGCCAAATGAAATTATAACAATTGTCATGGTTACAGAAAACACATAAATAATCATTTACAGAAAGTACAAAAAGAAAACCGTATGACCATTACAAAAATATCTTATGCCTTAAAAGAAAGCAGAGCAGCGAGAAAATCACCTATAAGGGCCCGACAAAACAAGGCAGAAGACGAAAATGAATCTTGTTTGTATGAGACCTTCATTGAACGTAACGTCATATTTTTACGTACGTTTGTCCGATATAAATGTAACCATACGTTAATCAAGATAAGCAATTAAATATATATGAGTCTATATATAGATTTCCTCTCATGTCAATATCTTTTGTCTTTATATAGTAACCATAATTAGTTTTGGTTTGTGGGCTTATATATTTTTTCTCATTGCTAGCCCTGCCTATTCATGCATTTGTACATTTTATACACATGCAGGTACTTTAAAACTCATCAATAACAATTCAATACACTATTTTAGAAACAAAAACCTTATCATCGCCCTCAATCATATAATTCGTTATATTTCGAAATGGTATATGATTCATTTCCGCACTACATAATGTTAAAGTATTATACATTAACACAAATGATACCAACTCCAAATATTAAAGCCTTGATTAACTAATTTAATATGTCATAAATGTAAAAAATGCAGTATCTTAGTTATTTTCTTTTTCTTTTTTTTTTTTTTTTTTTTTTTTTGGGGGGGGGGGTATGTTTTGTTAGGTTTGTTGTTGTTGTTGTTGTTGTTTTTTTAAGTCGACATCAACACATATATGGTCATATCACGGTTGGTCCTCCTCGACAATTACCAATTTCCCTGCTACTAATCCCACATGATTTTTGAATTACTGGTGAGAGACAACCGACCATTAAACATTAGACTTGATATCCGAGATCATTTGTCACGAACATATGAGCCTTGTCACGACAAAACTAACATTATGCGTTTGCGACCAGCATGGATCCAGACCAGCCTGCGCATCCGCGCAGTTTGATCAGGATCCATGCTGTTCGCTTACCATCTCTATTACAAGTAGAGAAACTGATAGCGAACAGCATGGATTGTGATTAGACTGCGCGGATGCGCAGGCTGGTCTGGATCCATGCTGGTCACCAACCCATTATGTTGGTTTTGTCATGACACGGCTCATATCTAGCCTCACCCGATGATTGAACCAGACAACCCTGCATTACAAAGTCGATGCTTTCAAAATTCCCTAACAGTAGAGCTGTGTCTAGATCTCTATTGAATAAAAGTTTTTAACCTTACTACTAGTTTAGTATGATAGAGTATTATTTCAATAATTGTTAATGTTCAGATATTCATATATTAATTATTAGCTCATACGAAAATCTTAATGTTTATTTGAAATTCATTTTAATTACAAGTGTCAAGATACACAGAAATCTAATTAATGCTTGATAAAAAAAATAATTAGGTGACGGGTTTACAAAATAAAAACCTTTCACTATTCGTCTGCTGTGTTCTTGGTACACTTGTAAAAGTGGTTACCTTGTAAAAGAAATCTAAATTTAATGTTAAAATATAATTGTGATCACTGAATCATAAATGTGTCAAATAGAACACCCTTGTGTGTAATGTTTATGTCTGCGACTGACAGCAAATGTTATTCAATATGACTGTGATATCAGAAGTTTATTTGAAATTACCAAACATCTCTTTAACGGCATTAGATATGATTGTATTCCCTCTTCTCAATAAAAAGGTAAAATAAGCAAGTGGCAGGAATTGTCACAGAACCAGGATTTCATCAAATAATAATTTGTTTTATTAGCTTAGTATGCACACAGAATAGTAATGTCAATATTTGTTACATATGATAAAATCAACAGAGGATTTTTACTTCGTAAGAAAAAACGATTAAATCACAAAACTTGATAACATGCGCGGGTGCACTGTGTGACAATAATTCTTTGACAAATGCAGGTTTCGGGCAAACTTCAGTTATATGTGGTTGAAGTTCCTTGGTAAATGTAGTAGGTCTAGCACAAAGAACAGTACTTCTCCTGTAAATCATTTGGAAACAAACACAAAAGAGAAAAGATTTCGCCAAAGTTGATAACAAATAAATAAGTCGCAAAATCCTTGCAATTTGCACCAAGGCACTTGACTACAACACTTCTCTGAAATTTTGGATGAAATCATTTGAGGAACTTAGAAACAGTTCTTACAATGAAGAATTATTATATATAAAAAAACAGCAACGGGCTTTAATTCCAGCAAGCCTTTATATATTTTGCAACGCAAAATGCTGAAGACTATGACACTACGCCGACAAAATGCGGAAATATTGTTGAGGCATGTCACTACGAGGTCAATCTAGAAGTGTTCAGGAAAGTTTGACAAATACAAAGCTTAAAAATGATCATCATAGCAATGCTAACGTATGTGTATTCTTCAAACTTAAATTTAACCAACTTTTAATACTATATTGAATAACGATAAAGCAAATTACTTGTATGGCGCCGTTACATGTCGCAACGCCGCTAAATGTCGCACTTACCGCTAATGTCGCACCAATACCGCTAAATGTCGCAACTGTCGCTAAATGTCGCAAAATCATTTGCCGTTAAATGTCGCAATGTTAACGATAAATGTCGCACGAATTGCCGCTACCGTTAAATGTCGCAACACTACCGTTAAATGTCGCAAGATATAAATTCATGTTAAAATCATGATTAAAAGTAGTAGAATTTTAATTTAAAACGCTCTCATAGTTATTTTTACTGTAATTGCCATTTAACAAAAAGGATCTTTGTTTTAATTTTTTTCTTTTATGAACCTAAATATCGAGGATTAGAGCTGCTATATAATGTATTATTTAATTTTACCCATGAAATATGGTGCTATATCAGTCAAATATATTTCATATTTTTTAAAAATAAATATGAAATATAAATATGAAAGTGGGCGGAGTCAAAACTCATATTTATTTTTAGGGAATTTTTTCGTCATTTTGTTTGAAAAATCTGATAAATACAAAACAACTTTTTGTTGAATTTTGTTTTGAAAACTATCTAGAATGATAGAAAATGGTCTAACTAAGAAAATTAATCCGAACACCAATATCTTTAATTCAGTCATTAACGCTGTATAGACGTTTTTAGAGTTGTTTACGTGACGTCACAATGTAGAGCTAAATATCGCGTGCAAAACAAGACAATAATTATATTACTGCGCGCTGTACAATTGCAGTTGCGTAGCAAGCAAAGGAGGTCCGCAACTATTTTTCTTTGATAAGAAATTAAATAAAAAGATTATTTTTTCGTTTTTCGTGAAATATGGTATATATTTTCACTCAACATGATAAAATACCACATATTTTCACTCGCCGTCCCGGCTCGTGAAAATATGTGGCATTTTATCATGTTTCGTGAAAATATATTCCATATTTCACTCAAACGAAAAAATAGCCTCTTAATATTGACGCTAGAAAGCGTATTCTAGAAAGATACAATTGAAATTCAAGTCTCAATAGATAAGTATTTTTCTTTTGTCTCCCTTTTTCATTTATAACCCTGATTGACAACATCTTAAAAGTATTATGATATTGTCGCGATCAGAATTCGGTGATTTCAATTTCATTGATTTGAAGACCTTTTTTTTTTCTTGCTAGTACTAATAGTAATACAGTCATGCTAGGGCGGTTTAAGCCCCATTTACACAGTCCCGGTTTGGTGTCCCGGTTTGCCACGGTTTAGTCAACCATGATCAACCGTGGTAAACCGGCGTTGGATCTTTGAAATTCCGTGAAGAAAAGGGACAAACCATGGTGAACCGGAAAAAACTGAGAGATCACCACGGTTGTATACAACCGGGGCTCACCGGCGCGGTCGGGTGTTAGATATGAGCGAATTTCACGATTAGCAGATATTATCATATTATATGCCGGCAGTTGAGTAAGCAGATGTCAAAATTAGAAAACGTACAGAAAATTTAGTACATTTTGCTATTTGTCAAACACTATTTTCGCTTGGACATTGTGGCAAGTGATATTTTACTCGTCAAGTCGCTTTATACTATGATAGATTCTCGGAAAATTTCATTAAATAAGAATAGTTGTTGTTTTTTTTAAATCATACTGTTAGAGTTCTAATCAAGTTTAAAAAACCTTGATTTTAATAACTGTCAAATAAAAACAATGACTTATAAAACAAAAACTTTAATAAAGACATAAAAATTCATAGCCCTATTTCAATTTTACAAACCATGAATCAGCAAATAAGAACTCTTGCTGAGATTTGAACTCAGAACTCCTCTTATGTATGTGATACAATAAAAAGGCATTTTGACAATTAAACTACAAGAGCTTCAAACTTACTAACCATAGCTTGTTATTAAAAGATTTACATTCTTCCTACTTTTTTGCATCTATATATAGTTTTCAAATAGCCAAATTTAGGTCTATTATAAATGAAAAAAAACTGGCCAAAATTCATAATTTTATCCTGAAAATTCTTTTTTTAAACTTATTTAAAGGATTTTTCAGAATCGTTTCAACTATTTAGTACATAAGAATTTAAAAAAAAATACACACAAACACACACTTAAAATGTTCCTTTTTCATATGATTACACAATTCTAAAAGATTTTGTAAAATATTGTCAATTTTCTATATTCCTTATGGTTCTTATTTTACCAATCTAAGGCATGAGCTATTCTGATGAATAACTAGAAATGTGTCCATAGGACACGGATGCCCCCACACGCCACTGTTCTGTCAATCTCATGACTCTAGGTCAAATATTTTTGGACTACATGTGCCACAAGTTGAAAACTAAAAATCAACAAAGGGCCATAATTCTGTTAAATTTGGTCGCAGCAAAAATTCCTTCCTTTACTACCATCTACACATTAAGGTTGTTAATCCCTGGAAGTTTAAGCAAAATCTGCCATCCGGTTTAAGAGGAGTTACGTTCACAAAATTTCTACATAGTATATAATGAAAAAATCAACAAAGGGCCATAATTCTGTTAAATTTGGTTGCAGCAAAAATTCCTTCCTTTACTGCCATCTACACATTAAGGCTATTCATCCCTGGAAGTTTCAGCAAAATCTGCCATCCGGTTTAAGAGGAGTTGCATTCACAAAATTTCTACATAGTATATTGTGAAAAAATCAACAAAGGGCCATAATTCTGTAAAATTTGGTCGCAGCGAAAATTCCTTCCTTTACTTCCATCTACACATTAAGGTTGTTCATCCCTGTAAGTTTAAGCAAAATCTGCCATCCGGTTTAAGAGGAGTAGCGTTCACAAGATTTCGGGACGTACGGACGGACGGACGGACTGACGGATTGACCGACTGACGGACGGATGGACAAGTGCAACGCTATATGCTCCCACATTGTGGGGGCATAAAAAAAACAACACTAAATTTAATTATCAACAGGAATAAATTCTGTCATGTACGTAAATTTTGCTTCTATAGGAGAAGCAAGTAAATGACTGCATGCATTGTGTGAAAATGTAACAAATTCGAAAAAATTTACGGAACTAAATTTCAACATTGGTACTGTGACGTCATATGATTACGTCTTGAAAAAGAACGCATGACGTTATGCGGCAAAACAAGTAAAAATGACTTAAAATCACTAAAAAGACTGGTTTGACAATTTTGCTTGTAAAATATATCAGAATGATAAGAACTAGTCGATAACAGAAAAAATCGATAACAGGATAAATAGAATGATTGGTCTTATGGATGGAGAACTATCTGACCAAAGGCTCACCCAATAAATTCCTCCGCCTCGCCAGATCCAAGGCACCAACCTATTAATTATTCTCTATCACTTCAGACATCAAGAAAATGGCGAACAATGCGATCAAAAATGTAAAACTGTTTAGTGATATGTAAAATAACATTGATAATACAAATACAAGATTCATTTCTCCCCCTCTGCTTTTACCATGGCTTGGGACATGCTAGAAATTAAAACTGCACACATCCAGATATTTTACTTTCTTCAAAAATCAATCAAAATTTAGGAAAAGTAAAAAACAACAGATATGCATACTTCTTTGGTTCAATTCAAAATTACAAAATTTAAAAATATTGTTATATTAATTCTAACCACTTATTAAAAGAATAATATTGACCAAATGTTACAAATATTTTAATACATAAAAGAAAATAAATATAACTCTTACTTATGGCTTAATAGTAAATTTTTGTAGTTTTCTGAACTTCAAATCTCAATATTTAACTTAATGATGGAAAATATAATTATTTTCATTTAAAACAATATGAATCAGGAAGTGTGCTGTTTTACAACTAGGCAGCATTGGGAGAAGTGTAGCGATTTACCTTTTTGACACATACTGTTTTCCGGTAGTTACAGATTTAGCTCTGGGGGATCTACACCTAATGAAGTATATACACCTTATGAAGTATATAGAGGATATTCAAATTTTTTTATAAATACACAATTTATTTCATTGAGTGGTATGAAAACAAATATTTCATGAGTGGCTACCGCCACGAGTGAAATATGATAATTTTCATACCACAAGATGAAAATAAATCCTGTATTATAGAAAAAGACTTGAATTTTCTGTTTATTATATACATTTTTTTATATTAAAATTTGAAAGATTACTTCTTAAATTTTGTTCATTGGCTGAATTTAGAAGAAAGTAATCCGGCAAGACACAAGTAAAAATATGTAAAATATGTTTAACTGCAGTGAAAAATATATCTTTTACAGTGAAAAATACGGAAAATGAAAATACAAATTTTATTTCATATTTCATTTATCAGTATATAATAAACACCATTATTATGTGATATATCTATTTTTTATAATTATTTTAGAGTTTCAGGTGGTTACTATCTATCGCATATTTTACACATTTGAGCCGCGTCATGACAAAAACAACATAGTGGGTTTGCGACCAGCATGGATCCAGACCAGCCTGCGCATCCGCGCAGTCTGATCAGGATCCATACTGTTCGCTTACAAACTCTATAACAAGTAGAGAAACTGATAGCGAACAGCATGGATCCTGACCAGACTGCGCGGATGTGCAGCCTGGTCTGGATCCATGCTGGTCGCAAACCCATTATATTGGTTTTGTCGTGACGCGGCTCATATTTTATTTGTTGATGGTTGTGTTAGAATTGAAATAAGACATCCAAATCAGTGATCGTATAGCTTGATAAAAAAATTGTTTGTCATTTAGATGTGCTCATTATATCACTCAGACTATGACCTTGTGATATTATCAACAGTGATTTTGTTCAGCCATAAAATCACCGTTTGAGACATATTACTTCTTTAAGTTTAAGCAGAAAATCTCATTTTATTTCATGGAATTATTAATACAATGATATTCTAACAATGAAATAATTGTTTTATTTCACTTTAATCCCAAAAAGGCCTAAAACATACAGATTGTTACATTATTACACAACATTTAGGTGCATTCCCGAGAGCTATGTACCACCGAGTCCAATCGTTCACTATGTTTCCCAGGCGGAGAACGCATGAAGAGATCAATTATACAGGTGGAAAACCGATACTGTGGTAAGAAAATTGTCTTCAATTTCTTTGAAAATGCATATTTCACAAAACGTTATAGCCTATTCTGATCTCGTATGATTACTTTATCCGACAGGCATTTCAAACTCGCCAAATCTTTGTTAACTTTTTAGATCATTATCGACAACTGCACAAGAAAAGTCACAAAATTGGTAAAATCGCTCTTTGATAGCCAATAACTTGACATCCAAGCAAACTTCTAAACATTTGTATCGCTCTAAAGGTTCTTTATTAACATATCCTCATCCACCAAACGCCTGTTCTATTTCTATTCCGTATTTTTGGAGTATAATATCGTTTAAGCGAATTTTCAAAATGAACGCATGAGCCGAACTTTTCATGTGGTTTTATCAGATTGCAAAATGAACGCATGAGCAGGCGGATTTTTTGGTTACTCCAGTTTCATGGATATCTCACATGTTATCGATCACTGAACCTTTAAATTCCAAAATTTTCGTTCCGAATGTTTGAGCAAACATAATTCCTATTTTCATACCTTATGACGAATTGCTTATAAGCAATAGATGAAGGTCTGTTCGGTTCTGTGAAAATATAATAAATCCTCATTGCTAAAACTTTGAGTAAAATATTTGCAAAATACAACATCATTGGCTGATGGTTTGTTATAATTAAAGATGTAACATACACTTAAAGATCCTGTGACTCAAAATTTTATGTTCTTATATGAAAAATATTTGGCTTAAATAAAGAATTAACAATGTTAAAAGTTACAGAAAACCTTTTTGATAAGGATATTACCAACATTTAAAATTTCCGATAATAAAAGAAGATAATTAGAAATCTGCTTTTTGGTTAAAAAAAATCAGTTTTTCAAATAAAAATTTCAAGACATTTTTCCTCAAGAAATATCATATAATGTGTTTAATAATGTCAACTTCTTAAGTATATGTTTTTCATAAGAACTGACTTTATATACAACTTTCGCAAGGATGTTACATCCTTAACCTTTTTCCTTATATAAGCGTGTTTCGACGGCTTTTTGCCCGCCCCCAACACTTTTTGAGGCCTCAAACAGTGAAAAAAAGTCCTATTTAGGTCCCAAACACTGGTTTTCGTTTGAGAAATGTTGTTAAAAAAGTGACCACTTTTTCGGCGCCGCCCCCATCCAAATGTTACATCAGGGGGTTGCCTGAGTGGGTTTGAAGGGGGGGGCGGAGTCCCCCTCATCGCCAAGAAAATTTTTGACATGTGACAGGCTAAAAATGGCCTGAGGTCGATCTTAGGGTAACTAGTAATAGACACTGAAAAGCCTTTTACTCTATCTCAATTCATTGAGAAGTTGCAGCACTTTAAAATCAGTTTTGATGGGGAAAAAACAATGCAAAATAGTGATTTTTGGCAATTTTGAGACGTCCGCCCGTTGCCATGGTAACAGGAATTTTACGATTGAGCATGCTGTTACAGAGGCTATGGTGTAGTCAACATTTGTGCCGAGTTTCATCAGTATTGAAGGAAGCATTTTTCATAGTTTCATAGCAGTTTGAACTTGTTACAGGAGGCTTTTCAATGAAAACGGCCATTTTTCGCAATATGCTCATGGGGTAAAAACATACAGGATCTTTAAGCAAGAATATATATATCAACTTCCTTACAACAAAATGAACATACAAGAAAATGTTGAAATAACACATAATTTTTTAGGTTCATTATAAGTTTTTCTTTTAGAAATAATACACTTTTTATTTTAATGAAGAATAGGCAAAGTATTTATCAAAATGTGTTTCAAATTACCTCCCTTTATTTACAGAACTTTAAATTCGATAATATCTATGTAAGATTTGTAATATTGGTAATAATTTATTTGAGTATCATGTTTATCATATTAGACTATTAAAGTTTTGAGGTACAGGCACTTAAAAAGAGTATACATACGCTATTATTTGTCATTTGTCCTTTGTTGTATTTGTTTGTTAAATATTATGCGTGTATGATAGTAATTGTATACAATTATTCAGGATTCATGATTTAAATATCATAGTACATTTTTTGTAAAACAATCATTTACAATGCGTGCAAAAATCAAAGATTTTTCCAAAGTGTCATGTAAGATTATTATATAAATCAGCTAAATGTCGTCAGTTGCTGATTTTATTCAACATGACAAGACTTAGTTATCTCTCCGTTTTATGTATTAAAACGATATTCATTTGTTTAAGTTATTTAATAAGAGGTTGTTCATTAAAGCTGATAATATGTGTTACAAACGAGGAATTACTTCTATTTCACACGATCTTTCCCAACAGACCTCGTACTTTTGCTTATTAGCATATACATGTATATACATACAGCGTACAAAGTATATTTTAATTTGTAAAAAAAGTGTCTCTCACTTATTTGAAATAAAATTTGAAATTTTTAAAGTTTGAATATGTTAAATTTGATAGATAATTAGGAAAAACATGGGTTTTTAAAAATACCGCCTGCTCATGCGTTCACTTTGCAAACCTATGAAACCACATGAAAAGTTCGGCTCATGCGTTCATTTTGAAAATTCGCTTAAACGATATTATACTCCAAAAGTACGGAATAGAAATAGAACAGGCGTTTGGTGGATGAGGATACGTTAATAAAGAACCTTTAGAGCGATACAAATGTTTAGAAGTTTGCTTGGATGTCAAGTTATTGGCTATCAAAGAGCGATTTTACCAATTTTGTGACTTTTCTTGTGCAGTTGTCGATAATGATCTAATAAGTTAACAAAGATTTGGCGAGTTTGAAATGCCTGTCGGATAAAGTAATCATACGAGATCAGAATAGGCTATAACGTTTTGTGAAATATACATTTTCAAAGAAATTGAAGGCAATTTTCTTACCACAGTATCGGTTTTCCACCTGTAAAATTGATCTCTTCATGCGTTCTCCGCCTGGGAAACATAGTGAACGATTGGACTCGGTGTGTACGGAAAGTACCGGAAATGGTGTTTAGCTAGTTTTTCAAATTATTAACCTTTGATTGAAGCTCTGAAGAATGGTAAGTCTGTCACTGTACAGTCTATAGTTTATAAAGTCGTGCGTTTTGGTTTTGCTACACATCCCCCACCATTCCATAATCAGAGCTTCAATATCCAATATCCATGTCTGACCAATAACCGGAGAAAGTTTTGGTCAATGATTGGGCTTTTAAAGTTAATCATGCCAAGTAGTTAAAGAAGTTGATTGGTCAACTAGGGAAAGCCATGGCTTATGGTCATCAAATGAGGTGGTCAGGTTGGTAATGACTGGTAGATTTATCATTGATTAAGTTCAAGTCAAGGTAAATATCATCATAAAGGTGTTCAGATCAATAATTCAGGAACACTTTGACCCATTAAGATTAGATGTACAGGTTTGTCATGACTAGTAGATGTCTGGTCAATAAGTGTAGAACACTGTAAAAATAAGTAAAATAGATGAGTAAAGATAAATAAAAGTCAGAACAGTTTATTAAAGAAATAACATTAAAAACCGCATGGTCTGCACTTCCCCTTCACGGTAGAACTGGCCTAAAAGTGTAGAACAGTTGTTAAAGATAAAAACACTATATAAAATTGAGCTGAAAAAGAAAAAAAGAATTCAAGCAGATAAACTGCATGGTCTGCACTTCCCCTCATGGTAGAACGGGCCAAAAGTGTAGAACAGTTGTAAAGATAAGTTATACAATAGAAATGTGTGTGAAACAGTCCAGAATAAATCAAAGCACTGCAAGCACTGAGGTATACATTGCTTGACATCAAGACCATGTGATTTTAATCTACTGAACTCAATAGAAGTCATCTTCTGGTTACAATCAATTTCGAACACAAATCTAGGCTTATTTCTGCTCAAGTTATTAATAGGACAGGAAAGAGGTGTTGTTCCTACAGACTAGTGCTGTGTTTTTTCAAGGCAAGACTATATGGTTTGCGAAATTGAAGAGCAATACAGAAATCAGTTTGCAAAGACCGGTTTATTATCTGCAGTATACAATGCTGAAATAGTAAAATAGAGTCTTCAGTGTTTTTAGCTATTACTTTAAAAACAAGACCAACATGTGGGTTTGTAGTCTACAAAAATGTGGTATTGAATCATTCAGCAAGACTTAAAAGTTAGGTGAACATTTTTGTTTACATGCAAAACGCATTCACTGGAAATAATGCACTCCATAGTGCAATTATTGATTCAAAATAAAAGCATTTGTACTTGACAAAATTTAGGCATCAAAGCCCTAAGCTCTAGCCTTGTACATTCTTAAATTTTTACTACAAGTACATTACGAAAATTAATGACTCCCCCCACCCCCAACCCTCCCACAAGGCAAATTTTATCCCAGGGCTAAAATTAAAACAATCTTGGTAGAGGTCGACTACACAATGCTTCATGCCAAATATCTTACCCTCTAGTCTTTGTCAATTCAGAGGGGAATACTGTTTAAGTCTTTTTTCTATACATGTATATACATTTAAGGAAATCCTAAGACACCATGGTGCCTGTTAAACCTTGTACCTTCAGACAAGATTTTTTTTAAGTTTTTTACTATATACATACCATATAATGAAAACCCAAAAGACTCCTTGGCAGAGCCATTTTGACCCCAGGGCTATAATTTGAACAATAGTGATAGAGGTTTATTACACACGTAAAGGTTTCATGACAAATATCAAACATCTAGCCTTTGTCAATCCAGAGGAGAATATTTTTTAAGTTTTTTTTTCTATACATGTTTATACATTTAAGGAAAACCTATGACACCCTGGTGCTATTTCACTAGGGGCAACATTTGAACAACTTTGGTAAAGGACGTACTTATGATATTATTTACCAAGTATCTAAGCTCTAAGCCTTAAACCTTCTGATAAAAAGATTTTTAAAAAAGTTTTTTGCTATATACATATAAGGAAAACCTTAATATATGACCCAGGGGTGAGGCTAATTTTGACCCTTGGGCTGTAACGTGAATAATCTTGGTAGAGGTTAATTACCAAATGTTTCATGACAAATATCTAACCTCTAGTCTTTGTCTTTGAGAAGATTTTAAGTTTTAACTACATACATATCAGGAAAATCTATGAACCCTAGTGCAGGGCTAATTTGACACCCAGGGTATAATGTGAAAATCTTGTGAATGTCTACCAGACAATGCCTTTTGCAAAATATCTATGCTCTAGGCCTCATTTAAGTCTTTGAACAACTTTGGAAGCCCTTTACTCATGGAACAACCCTGTCAAGTTTGGTTGAAATTGGACAAGATTTTTTCAAAAGATGTTAACTATATAATGTATAAAACACACACACATGCACGCATGCATGCACACACACACACACACACACGCACACAAAAGGGGAATCGCTATATGCCAACACAGCATCTACATGCATCAGACCAGCAGTCCAACACATTTTCAAAAATTAAAATGACAATTACATTGTCGATGTGTTGAAAGCCTTGTGAAATTTAATAAAATTAAGCTTTATAATATCTAGAATAAACTTTCATTTTTTCATTCCTAACTGTAAACAAACAATATGAGGTATGGTACATGGTCTGGTCAACCAAGTGGATCTCATTGGAGCTAGGTGGAGAGGAGTGTGGGAATCCAAAGATTAGTAAATCATGTTTGCTTACTGAGTTCATCAGAAAGTATTTAAGCACTAAGTTGAAATTTATATGGCATAATGCACTTTATGTGTGTTAATATGCTATATATCAAAATTAAATACTCTGTATCTTTTTTTTTGTTAACTATAAACTTAAAGAATTAATAAATTTCTTTTATATAATCTATGAATTCAGTTTATAGTATCTTTTTTGGTTTGACTTTTATCACAGTCTGTGCTTTTTTGTGATATCATACTATTGTTTCCAGCACCTTTACTCCAAGTAAGCAAATGAAGTAATTGAAGACCAGGAACTTAGGAACTTCCTTTCTGAGTGGGGGATCTGAACATCACTGTCTGTCCTGTCCACCATGTCTCGATATCGGATTTGTCAATGTCTTGGTACAGACCACCCTGTCTCATGGTCTGCAAGGTCCTGCATGTATGGCCAGCTGGGACTGTTTAATGTCACCGAGGAGAACTCCATATAGTTTTTTGACAATCAATAAATATTTTACAATCCAATAGGAAAAAAAAATTCATGTAGTATCTTTTTTAGCTATATCCTTTCAAGCTATCATCATCGTGTACAATAAAACTTACTGGTAAGGAGTTAATTAAGGGCTTCTCCCCCAATACAAAAAAGGTCAAATTAAGAAGTAGTACTGTTACAATGCCTTATCAAAAATAAAGTCTAATTTACATGCATATATGGACAATAACTAAATATTTAACAATATTGATTTAATACAAATAAATCATTAATATATGCAGTCCAGCCAATAATGAGCTGAAAATATTTATCAATATCAAAGAGTGAGAAAATGAAATGCAGCCTGACTAAAACTCAAACCAGAGACACTCAGAATACCATACCTCAGAACTACCAAAAAACCCAGAACCCTTGGAATACCATACAGCAGCTCTACAGCTTAAATATTTTCAGTCTCATAGTTCTATGCATTGACATAATCCACAGCATATTGAAATTTTTCCTTTTTCATTGGCACACTTAAGTAACAAAGTGAATTGACTTATGACTCAGTTATGAACCATCATAAACATATATTGAACCCTAAAAGTAACAGGGTGAAAATATCACAGGGTGAGAAATATGTGCAGTTTGGCCGGAATCAAACCTGAATCAGAATATTATACATGTATGTGGGCTGTACTGACTCACTCAGCTGAGCTATCTAGCTGCTGGCAATGTCAATAATCTATTACACATGGGCATAGAAGTCAAAGAAATATTCATTGATAATGACCCATTATTTAAAGTAAATCATATTAGAAACATCCCTTGAAAATGATATTTTTTCATTTTTGACCCACAGTTATTACCACTACCTCCTAATGGGCCTAAGTAAACTGAGCCTGCAGAATTTTATAATTTTGCTGTCTGTCAGACATGGCAATTTCTTATGGGTTTCATCTTTATCTCCATTTGAAGGGATGTAACTCATGTTTACTAAAAAGTTTGTTCTTATCTGTCTATCTTAGCCATTACAGACTATTCTAGCTGTATATAAACATAAAAAATATTTTATATTAACAAACAAAACATAATAAGATGAAAAATTTACCAGTTGGACAAATTCATCAAATGTATGGAGGTCCAGGAATGATGAATATGGATAGAAATATTTTTTTTGACTGGCTTTATGTACCTTCTAGTTATCATTGTGGCAAGGAATTTTATAATTATTCAGTTAAACCTGGTTTTTCAGTTAAGATTTCATCATAAAAAGATCTTCAGGACTCTAAATAAATTCATATTTGTGGTATCAGGGGAAATTAAATTACTATTTGTGCTAAATCTGATCATAAACATCAATCTAAATATTTAGAATATACCTGTGTTGAGCATCATATTTCACTCTTCACTTTGGTTATCCCAGGTCAACCCTCTTTTTTTACTACTGGCTTTAATTTAACTGCCCATGCAATCATAAGCTCATATAATAAATGATATATGGCTAATAATTTTACCTTATAATTATATATATATCAATAGTCTAAGGAGTTATGTAAAAAAAATGTTAAGGGTGGCTCAGCCTGACTGAGTGATTGGATTGTAAATAACATATTTCAAAATATATTTCTGGACTCAACATGCTTTCAAAACTCTGTAAGAAAACTGTCAAATGATGAATTATTATCTGGATTTGTTACCCAAAATCTGTGTGATTCTAGCACTTCTTTTTTTCTAGGATTGCAATAGCTTTCTATTTTGTCAAATAATTTTTTCACTTTCAGTTTATGTTCTGCATTTGCCCATGTAAATTGATAACTTTAGGTCCAGCACACAGGCGCTAGTCACATAATCAAATATTTTACATAATCGGTCTATATATATCTTTATATACATATATAGACCGATTATGTAAAATATTTGATTATGTTACTAGCGCCTGTGGTCCAGCATAGTGTAATAGGATATTTACTTGTATCTTTTCATCTTTCTCAGCATTTCCAATGGCAGTCAACACTGGTAAAGTAAATTTCCATTTGATAAAGTTATGTGATATGTTACCATTTCAACATCTAAATGTCCAGGGGGTCTAAATATATCTGACATGATTGTCAGTTCGAATAATACCGATTACGAAGGCTAAATTCGAATAATATTGAGTACAAATCCTTATTTCGAATAATATTGAGTACGAATCTTCCCCTTCCAGAAAATGGCTTTTGGACGATATATTTCACTAAAGTGGCAGAAATACTTCACACTGCAGGTGTGAAACAAATAATTGCATACTCCTCCGATGCCACCACGTTGATAGGGTTCTATTTTATGCAATTATATGACAATTCGTCAGAACGTTAACTTTAATCCATTCATACAGACGCTTACAATGTTACATGTTCACTAAATAAGACATATATATCTGTATATGCTCGTTTTCTAAAACAGTTTGAAATAGAAAAAGTATGCAAGTCTATATTTAAAAGTAAATAAGGTTTATTAAACAGATTTAATATTAATTTTGGGTGTTGGACATATTTTTATACAAAGTCTGTCGTAATTCATTCATTCTTGCACGCGCATGCGTCGATACGAAGTTTGAAGCGTAGGTTTACACAATGCTTTTATGAATGAAAGAGAAATTTTCATATTTTTTGCTTTCATGTTTAGAAAATGTTTATTTGAACTGAAAGTGCATAGTTTTGAACTTTCAAAGCTTATTGACCACTATGCAAACAGTATATTAATAAAAAGTGATCTTAATGTGACAATCCTGCAAAATGAGGATCTACTTTTATCGAGGTTTCATCCAAAGGTGGATGTTGTTCAGCAAAACACGTTAGGTGTACTAAATCTGAAATACAGCTATAACTCTGTATACATTGCAAGCAATGTATACAAAAAGTGGAAGCCGAGCTGATTGTCAGGCCTGTCCAGGGGATATGATGGTGTTGTATATTAACGAATGTGAGTGAATAAACAGTCCAGAATGAAAAAGTGGAAGTCAAGCTGATTGTCAGGGCTGTCCAGGGGATATGTTTGTGTTGTGTTTTGATGTATATGAGTGGAAAAAAAACAGTCCAGAATGAAAAAATGGAAGTCAAGCTGATAGTCAGGGCTGTCCAGGGGATATGTTTGTGTTGTGTAATGATAAATGTGAGTGAAAAAAACAGTCCAGAATGAAAAAGTGGAAGTCAAGCTGATTGTCAGGCCTGTCCAGGGGATACGTTTGTGTTGTGTTTTGATGAATATGAGTGAAAAAAAACAGTCCAGAATGAAAAAATGGAAGTCAAGCTGATAGTCAGGGCTGTCCAGGGGATATGTTTGTGTTGTATAATGATAAATGTGAGTGAAAAAAAAACAGTCCAGAATGAAAAAGTGGAAGTCAAGCTGATTGTCAGGGCTGTCCAGGGGATATGTTAATGTTGTGTTTTTATAAATGTGAGTGAAAAAACAGTCCAGAATGAAATAGTGAAAGTCAGGCTGATTGTCAGGGCTGTCCAGGGGATATGTTAATGTTGTGTTTTTATAAATGTGAGTGAAAAAACAGTCCAGAATGAAAAAGTGGAAGTCAAGCTGATTGTCAGGGCTGTCCAGGGGATATGTTTGTGTTGTATATTAATGAATGTGAGTGAATAAACAGTCCAGAATGAAAAAGTGGAAGTCAAGCTGATTGTCAGGGCTGTCCAGGGGATATGTTTGTGTTGTGTTTTGATGAATATGAGTGAAAAAACAGTCCAGAATGAAAAAGTGGAAGTCAGGCTGATTGTCAGGGCTGTCCAGGGGATATGTTTTTGTTGTGGTTTGATGAATATGAGTGAAAAAAAAACAGTCCAGAATGAAAAAGTGGAAGTCAAGCTGATTGGCAGGGCTGTCCAGGGGATATGTTTGTGTTGTATATTAATGAATGTGAGTGAATAAACAGTCCAGAATGAAAAAGTGGAAGTCAGGCTGATTGTCAGGGCTGTCCAGGGGATATGTTTGTGTTGTGTTTTGATGAATATGAGTGAATAAACAGTCCAGAATGAAAAAGTGGAAGTCAGGCTGATTGTCAGGGCTGTCCAGGGGATATGTTTGTGTTGTGTTTTGATGAATATGAGTGAATAAACAGTCCAGAATGAAAAAGTGGAAGTCAGGCTGATTGTCAGGGCTGTCCAGGGGATATGTTTGTGTTGTGTTTTGATGAATATGAGTGAAAAAAACAGTCCAGAATGAAAAAGTGGAAGTCAGGCTGATTGTCAGGGATGTCCAGGAGATATGTTTGTGTTGTATATTAAGAATGTGAGTGAATAAACAGTCCAGAATGAAAAAGTGGAAGTCAAGCTGATTGTCAGGGCTGTCCAGGGGATATGTTTGTGTTGTATATTAATGAATGTGAGTGAATAAACAGTCCAGAATGAAAAGTGGAAGTCA